>NC_056732.1:1670884573-1671161686 GCF_019279795.1 Protopterus annectens
AACAGACTTGTTCAATACACAGAGATCCAAAATTGATCTCCAGTCCCCTGTTTTTGTTGGTACTAAAAAGAATCTTAACTCCAGATACTATTTGGTCTGGTGGGACTACTTGGATGACTTTTGCCGAACAGCTTTTAAATTTCTAAAGCTTCTGCATCCCTATGTCTGGGTGGAACATCTGGGATTCTTTTCGATTGTCTGGGTCTTTGTGAAAATGGAATATTGTAACCTCTGGTTATAACCCTCTGCACTCAATTGTCTGTTATCTTTAGCCAGGAAGGTAGGTGCAGGGATAATCATCCCTTGACTGCCTCCAGAGGACAGCAATTGGGCCTTCATTCAGGAATGCTGATAGGAGTTACCAGGAAAAGATTCCCTGGAACCCGATTTTCCGGGCCACCTCTGCCTCGAGCACAGTGTCTTCCATTGTAACTCCTCCCTCTGCCCCGGGGGGGGGGGGGTTGTTTCCATATTTGTCATGGAAAGGTCCTTGGGACTTTCTGAGCCATAGCTTCCCACTTCTCTGGTTTCTAGACTATGACCGTTGAGGAGTAGAAAAGCATACACACATGGCAGAAAGGGTCTTTCTATCTTTCTCACATCTGGCAAGGGTCTCTAACTTTGGGGCCAAAAAGGTAGGTTATGTCAAATGGAGCCTTGACGAAAGAAGACTTGAATGGCTCCACAAATTCACAAACGCATCCAGGCATGCCTCCTGATGACTATGCCAGAACCCGCTGCCTTAGTCATCCCTTTGACTACGTGTGCAATGAGCCTCATGGACAAATTACATGTCAAATCAAGGGTTGCCAGCTAGGATGAAGCATAAACGAGCGTCCCAAATCTATCATCCTAGACTCTTTATTAGGAGGATAGATACTAGGACTTTCATCAGCAAATTACTTTTTGGTGGCTGCCATACCTCTCAACTGTACAGATTTTCACAGACTGTCCTGATTTTTGCCTCATATTTTTTGTCTGTTTCTCATAAAACTGATTTTGAAGACTGAAGCCAGAAAATAATGGTAGACATTTGAGTTTCAGACTTCATATCCTTCAGAAAATTCATACTACTGCAAAACCTGATATTTTATCAACTTTCTTAGTTTGTAAGAGCAATATTTAGAAAGTGTCCCTATTTATGGGCCATTGTCTCCCCAGTATTTGTGGCTTTGTTCAGATTTCTTGCTCTAAGAGGTTGAGAGGTATGGTGGCTGCCGCTATCACAATGGCATCTACTGGTATCCCTTTAGTCCAATGCTGCTGATCCTGAGGAACTGATAAAATGTGGTCTGGTCTCTTAGGAATTGGCTCGATGGAATCAGGTATCTTCTAAGCCCACTGTACAATCAATTTAACCATAGCAAGCTGGTGGAGAGATCGAGAGGTATATGATCAGGCACGGAAAGCCTCTGGGTATACCAATTCCTCTGAGGAAGGTTGAAGTGATATCCAGCCATCCCTCTGTTTTAGAATCTCTAGTATGTCTCCAAAGGAGATATCTTTCAGGGGTGACTTTGGGGATCCTTCCCCCTTCATCAAAATCGGTATCTTCAGTACAAGACTTTTCAGGGGAGTCTAAGCACTTCCTCTTCAGGGATACCTCCTCAGTGGGATGGCCTGGAGGGATGCCTGAAGAGGACATGACTACCGTGGTTGGATCCTGAGGCTTCTGTGCCCACTGTCCCAGAGCAGATGTGGAAGGAAGCTCTGGGCGAGGGGTAGGGTAGAGAGGCTGGCTGATGAAAGAGGCAGTGACTAAGCCCGCAGTGGACAAGGCCCTCTCCATGGCCTGGAAGGCACCCTCCCCCATAGAGGAATGGGAGCTTGGAACCGAAATAGACTCCTTCACAACTGTGATCCCATCCTTCCCCGAAGAGGCCACCTCCAAAGCCAGAACTGGTGCTGGGCTAACGTCTGCCAAAGCCCCTAGGAGAATGGATGGCTCCGACAACACCTGAGTGGAACCTTGCTCCCCAAAACTGGCAAAGAAGCTGTGACCCTGGGAGGTCTCCGGTTCCAAAAGGACCAAAGAGCTTAAGGCACTTATCAGTGCTGGAGAAGTAGGGCTGACCAGAACAGAGATAATGGAAGCCAGAACTGTCAGGCACCAGAAACTCTGAAGGCTCTGTTAAAGTCAGAGGAGGAACAATAACTGGCGTAGAGACAGGTAAAATTCCAGAGCCATCTAGGCTAGGAACCATGGAAGTAGAAAGTTGGGCACCAGGAACTGGTCTACCAGTCTCAAAATATTGGACTCCATGAGGCTCTTGGTGGAACGGACCAAAGAAACTGATGAAGACCAGGGTTTCTCCAAGAAGGGACTGGGAGATTGATTCATAAAAGGATCTATTAATGGAGAATACTTTGCATATGGCAAGTCTTTAAACAAAAAATTCCTTTAGTTCCAAAGCTGCTGGAATAGAGGAAATAAAAGGTTCCAAGGTTGTTGGGTCCAAAACAGTAATGGGTGCCAAAACTGTCAGAGCAGACGTACTCACCGATGGCTCCAATGGTGGAGTCAGCTTCCCAGTCAGTTCTGCCAAAACTTTGGGAACCAGGAAAGTCTTAACCATTTTGACTGGTGGTGTCAATGACACTGTCAGCACTGCTTTGCTCCTCTTCTTAGATCATCCATGCTTGGCTGAAGAAGAAGAAAGTGAGCTAATAAGTTATGTACTCACCATAACGTTCCATCTGAGTAGATAAACTTAATTTGTCAGCAACCTGTGGTATCAGATCCGAGCCGGCAGTTTTCAACAGCTTAGATCCGAGCTCCTAGCTCCTCCCTCTACCCATAAACCCCTGCCAACCCTGATTGACCTCAGATCAAGTTTGCCCCCAAGCAGCAACTGCTACAGATTTACCAATTTCAAATGTCATCTCTGAAGACAGCAAAAGTGAATAATTGAAGGTCAGGGGGAAGGAGGGGGGATGGTTGCTGACAAATGAAGTTTATCTACTCAGATGGAACGTTATGGCACATAACTTCTTAATCTGAAGTAGTTAACTTCATTTGTGCAGCAACCTGTGGGACAGAGTCCCCAGCTACCTGAATCTTGGGCGGCCATCATGGAAGGATGTTCTGGAGCATTGCAGAGTCAAAGGATTCTCTCCCTCTAGAGATAATATCCAGCTTATAATGGTTGATAAAGGTATGAGATAAGGCCCAAGTGGTGGCTGAACAAATATCATCTAAAGGTACCCTGGATCTAAAGGCAGCAGAGGTAGACATAGATCGGGTAGAGTGGGCATGGACTCCATGAGGCGCAGGCCTACCAGAACTTTCATAAGCCAAAAAGAATACATTGCAAGATCCATCTAGACAACATAACTTTGGATACCGATTTACCCAAATTCTTTTTGGCAAAGGAGACGAACAACTGGTCGGATTGCCTATGACCAGATGTCCTGTGAGTATAGAATTGAAGTTGTCTATGCACATCCAACGAGTGTAGTTTGTATTCTCCTTTGTTGTGATAGTTGGGAAAGAAGACTGGCAGATTAATGGACTGGTTGATATTAGATTCAGAAGCAACCTTAGGGAGAAAGGAGGGATTGGTCCTGAGGTAGACTCTATCTTTGTGGAAGGTTAGATACGGGGGTTTGACACAAAGGGCCTGAATTTCAGAAACTCTTCTGGCAGAGGTGATGGTGACAAGAAAGGCTGTCTTCCAAGACAAATACTTGAGTTCCACTGAAGCTGCAGGCTCAAAGGGGGGAGCTGTCAAAGCCTGAAGCACTAACGACAAATCCCACGGAGGTCTGAGCAGGAAGGTGCCCTTCAGGAAGGTCTTACACAGCTTTGAAGTGATCAAGGGACACAGATCATGTCCGACATGGTAGTGAGAGATAGCTGCTAGTTGAACCTTGACAGTAGAACAGCTAAGCTCCCTGGTGAAATAATCCTGATAAGAAGTCTAGCACCGCAGGTAAAGGAGCTATGAAGGGATCCAAGTTTTGACGTTCTGCCCAGATAGAGAAACGTCTCCATTTTGCTACTGTAAACCTTCCTAGTAGAAGGCTTGTGGGCTGCAACTAGAATAGCTTTGACTGGGGAAGAGATGCCGGGAGTCCTGGCTAGGAGTGGAACTGGAGCAGCCAAGCTGCGAGCTTGAGGCTGTCCAGGTTCGGGGTCGAGAGACCCAGAGGGTGGGAGATCAGATCCGGGAGGGGATCTAGAATCCAAGGAGGATTCACCAGATGAGACCAAAGGTAAGGAAACCAGGTTTGACAAGGCCAGAATGGGGCAATGAGGATAATCCTGCTCCCCAACTGACTGGCTTTCTGTAGAAACTTTAGCATCAGGGGGAGAGGTGGATAAGCATAAAGCAGACCGGAAGGCCAAACATGCACCAGAGCATCTCTCGGGGATTCCCCAACTTGGGGAATTAAAGCAAAATAGCTGTTGCATTTGGTGTTTGAGGGAGAGGCGAAAAGATCGCAACAGGGTTGCCCCCATTTGGCAAAAATCTGATTCGATACGTGCGGATTGTGAGACCACTCATAAGGGGAAAGGATGGTGTGACTGAGTTTGTCCGCCAGGATGTTGGACCGTCCCAGAATGTGCGTTGCAATGAGAAAATGGTTGGTGGAGATCGCCCATTCCCACACTCTCATGGCCTCTCGACAGAGCGGGTAAGACCTGGTTCCCCCTTGTTTGTTGATGTACCAGACAACCGACATGTTGTCCGTCTGGATCGCAATTGTCCCTACAGGAAGAAGGTCCTGAAGTGCTTGCAACGCTAACAGCACTGCCCTCATCTCTAGGACATTGATATGCAAAGAGGTCTCCATATGGTTCCACGTGCCTTGGACAGTCCTGCCCGAAGAGTGCCCCCCCACCCGAGGCGAGAAGCGTCTGTGGTCACCGTGGCCAGGGATGGGACCATAGAGAAGGGGCGTCCCGTGTGGAGATCCGGAGATTGCAGCCACCACACAAGAGCCCTCTTGCAAGCCCTGCTGAGTGAAATGGGATGACTCAGAGGGTAGTGAAGAAAAGACCACTGGACTTGGAGAGTCCACTGTAAGAACCTCATGTTTAGATGTGCCATAGATAACAAGTTGATTGCCGCTGCCATAGAGCCTAGAGCCCTCAGGACCAACTCCACCGGAGGAGATGAAGATAGAAGGATGGCCCGCACATGAAACCTCAGGGTTCGAAGTCTCTCTGGGGTTAAGAAGGCTACAAGATTGATTGTGTTTAACCTGGCCCCGATGAAATCTATGACTCTGGTCGGGGTGAGAGCAGATTTGTCTATATTTATTGTGATCCCTAGCCAGGGAGCAAGGCGAAGAAAATAATCCCTGGCTGTACAGAGTAGATGCCTTGTCGAGGCGGTCAGGAGCCAGTCGTCCAGGTACGGAAAAACCTGTATTCCCTGGAGCCTCAAATGGGCTGCTACCACTGCTAACACTTTGGTAAACACCCTGGGGGCTGAGGTGACACCAAAGGGGAGAGCCCTGAATTGGTAATGACTGGCCCCTAGCCAGAAGCGGAGAAAACTCCTGGATCGTCTGCCCATTAGAATATGATAGTACGCATCCTTGAGGTCTAGTGAGCACATCCAATCATTCTCCTGTAAAAGGGGGAGAACAGATTGAAGAGGGACCATCCAGAACTTTTCTTTGGTTACTGAAAGGAAGAGATCAAGAATTGGTCTTAAGTCCCCCGTCTTTTTTGGCACCAAAAAGAACCTGGAGTAAAAACCCGATCTGAGCTGGTCTGGGGGGACGTGTTGGATGGCTCTTTTTTCTAGGAGCTGCTGGATTTCCGCAGCTGCAACCTCCCTCTGATCCGGTTTGACATCGGGGAGGTGTTTGGGGAAGAGAAGAGGGCAAGAGAAGGGGATCTGGTAACCTCTGGATATGATGCGAAGCACCCAGCGGTCTGTCGTGATGGACTCCCAAGCTGCCAGGTGCCTAAGAAACGCCCCCCCCCCGACTGCCTCCAGAGTGGAGCAGTCGGGCAAACCTTCAGGGCTGTTGCGTGGGCAGGTCAGAGAAAGGTTCTCTGGACCCAAAGTTCTTCGGGCCCCCTCTGCCTCTAGGGCGGCGTCCTCCCTGTCCTCCTCTGCCGCGGAAGGACTGGGGGTCCAGAGCGGACTGGGACTGTTGTGACTTTCGGAACCACATCTTCTTCTGTCCCTTTTGGTTCTTGGAGAAGGACCTCTGGGGAGCAGAGAAGCAGACTCCGACGGCAGACAACGTCTTCCCATCCTTTTCGCTCTGGACCAAGGTGTCGCGAATGGTCTTCCCAAACAGAGCAGAACCATCAAAAGGGGCATTTGCGAAAGACGCCTTGAAGGGTTCCGCGAAATGACAATGCCGGAGCCAGGCCTGACGCCTCATGACGAGACCTGCTCCACTGGCTCTAGTGGCTCCTTCCGTGGCATGGGACAGTAGCCACATAGAGGTATGGGAAATGGACCTAAGAGTGGCCATACCGGTGGAGTACAACTGTTTGTCCTCCGCCGACATGGACTCCAAGGGCAATGCATCGTATTCTTTAATAAGATCCCACTGCAGCCGAATAACGTGTGCCATGTAGTTCAGAGACCTCACCGAGAAGGACGCTGAACTAAACACCCGCTTCCCTAAGTGGTCCATCACTCGGGACTCCTTGCCCGGGGGGTGGACCGAGGGGCTCTCCCTGAGCCAGTTCCCTCTTAGTGGCCACCACCATCAACATGGCATCTACAGGGGGACCCTTGCTCTAATGGGGCCTGTCGGCAGGGGGACTAAGGATCCTGTCAGAGCACTTCAGGACTGACTCCACAGTGTCCGGCTCCTTCCACGCCCTGGTGGTAATCAGGTCCACCAGGGGTTAGGCCGGGGGGGACACCCAAGAGTTAGAAGGGCCTGCTTCAAATGCCTCCAGGAACATGGCTTCGTCCGAGGTCGGCTTTGGGGCAGACCACCCCCCCTCTGATCCTGAGCATTTCCATGATGTCCCGAAAGGGGACATCCTTGGGGGGTGACCTTGGGGAGCCTTCCCCCTCCTCCAAATCCGTGTCTTCGGTTAAGGACTCATGGGAGTCCAAGTGCCTCCTATTGCACTTCCGCTTGTGGGGGATCTCCTCGGGGGGGTCTGTCCGAGGAGGCCTCACCAGCAACATCCTGTTCCAAGGGAATGACCTGGGACATTGAAGCAAGCTGTCCCTGGGGCCGGGTGATGGAAGTCAGACCCAACACAGAAGGAGTGCGGGGCGGAGCTGTGGCAAGGACCAGGGGCCTGGAAGCAGTTGACAGAGCCCTCTCCACCATGTCGAACGCCGAGGGAGAGCCGCTCTGGGATCCAAGAGTGGGCCCTCACTCAGATCCAACAGGCGGATCGGGGCCGGAGCTGAAGCAATCTGATCTGACTGGTCCAGTATGCTCCGACCTGGACGGAGCCGAAGGCATACTGAAACCCTCGGATCCAAAGCTCAGCTCCGGACCCGACAGGCTCGAGGGAAGAGTCGGCGCCGGAGTACCCGAGACTATCGGCGCCAACCCACCCCCAGTTCCAAGGCTGCCCAGCTCCGAAGGCTCCGAACCCGGGAAGCGGGACGGAGAAGGAGCTATTGGGGCAAAGAAAGGGGTCGAGCTCCCCCCCCCGGAGGGGGAGCGAGGCAGGAGCACTTCCATCTGCAGTTGGGCCTGGAGGAATCTTCACATCATCTGGTCCAAGTCTGCGTCGAAAAGGGTGCGCATAGATCTCGAAGAGGCCACTGAGGTGGGACGGGAGTACCGCCTCGATGACCTCGAAGGAGATCGGGTCTCCTCCTCCTCAGGACTCGGTGAAAAACAAGGGGACCGGATCCGAGAAGGAGGAGATGGAGAAGCCCTGGAGGGAGAAGACCGCTTAGCCGGGGGAGCCGAAGCGGAGGCCTCGGCCCTCCGCTTGTGGTGCTTCTCCCTCCTCTTGTCTTTCCTGGCCTCCCTCTCCTCTGGGCCTACAGTGGGAGGTTGAGTCCCGGCCGGGAGGAGAGAGGCAGGAGTGGCCGCCGAAGCTGCGGAGGTAGCCACAGTAGGACCGGAGGCCGAAGCCGAATCTGGGGGCAAGAGACCCGCCAGGATCAGCTTGGATCTCTGGTCCTTGAGTGCCCTGGGGTTGAACGCCGCGCAGATGGTACACCCAGAGGAAAGGTGTCCAACCCCAAGGCACAGAACACACAGAGTGTGGCCATCAGCCGGTGAAAGCTTATTGCCACACTCGGTGCACTTCGAAAAGATGGGTTTTGGGGCCTCAGACATTTTTAAACTAAAGAAACACACACGCTAGGCCCCAACACATGCACACAGACCCTAATGAACCAGCGAGGGAGAGGGAGGGAAAATATATAAACTAAGAGGATTTAAGCTAAGGGGAACAGGTACGGACCTAATGCACGGTACTCACACCAAAAGTACAGAGAAGAAAAAATAAAAATGTTTCTATTTTCTCTCACAGAAATTCGCTAACGACGGAGCTCGAGAATCCAGCTGCTGACAACAAGCGTGGCAAACTAGATCTGAGGTCAGTCAGGGTTGGTAGGGGTTTATGGGTAGAGGGAGGAGCTAGGAGCTCAGATCTAAGCTGTTGAAAACTGCCGGCTCGGATCCAAAGTCGTATCCGATACCACAGGTTGCTGCACAAATGAAGTTAACTACTTCAGATCATCCATTTTCGATTTGGCAGAACCAGATATGGCCTTGAAGCTGGATTTAACAAGGCCCTTCAGAATAAGCTTGTTTTTTTCTTTCTATGAACCCGATGACTGAAGCAATAACAGATGGCACAGTCTTTTTGAAGATGCACCAGACCCAAACAACAGACACAAAGAATGCCCTTCAGAATTGGGGAGCGTGCGATCACCCTTCTGGCATTTCTTGAAGCCAGAAGTACCTCTAGTTTTTTCAGCCATTGCTGAAGGAAAACAGAAAACATACACTGATATAAAGGCGGAAACAAAAGTTTAAAGTTTTAAGGCTTTTTTTTTTAAACGGAGAAAAAAAACATACCAACAATGGTTTGAAAGGGTTACCTAATGGTAATGGAAAAGGAAAGGCAGATAGAGAAGAAGATTACTAACGATGGTACAAAGAAAATACCTTAACGGTAAGTGGACAGAAGGAGAAATACCAGCGATGGCATGAGAAAAACACTGCTCGTGTTACAAGAAGCGGTAAAACAAGGAGCTGGGTAAAAGAAACAGGACAGGTAATCAGTAATAAGGAGTTTTATGAAGATAAACACTTAATTTAAAGATTTATCTTGCTTGAGAGCTGGAAGGATATACGCGTCTGTTCACTAAAAGTGGCAAACGAGATCTGAGGTAATCCTGTGAGGAGCATTAAGGCTAGAGCTAAGCTCGAGAGTTTTTTTGAGGGCACGAGCTGGAATTATGGCAAAGTCGGTTCCGAGACACGGAACCAAACCCATAGTCAAGGATTAACTGATGACTGACATCAAATTCATAATTAAACAAAGCTGAATATTTAACAAGCTTCATAGCTTAACAAAGACAAGAAATGTACGAAATGAATTACATTTAACAACTACTATGAAAAAGATAGACGTTTTTACGTGCAAGGAGAATAAGAGAGCAAGAAAGTATCTCTCCTACTTTGACTACTCAAAACCTGATCACAAATCCCGGTCACATTATATATACTGAGAAAGACTACTACTTATTTTTATGAGATATATGGATATAGTAATATTTTAATTTAAAAAAATATCACACTCAAGTTAAGTAAGACTCCTGTAAGGGGATACTTAACAGTTAAAACTAGTAATAAAACTTGCAATGCAAAAAGGATCAAACAAAATATTTTAAAATGGGGCTTTCTTGTATCCTATTTTAAGTCAGTTACTACATATAAATCTGAATACACTACGGACTTAATGGAAATCAACTTTAACTATACCAGTTCTTAATAGTAAGGGCTCTTGTGTGCCCAAGTAAGCTGAAAAAAATGTACATCTTAATCATTACAGCAAAATATGGTAACCTTGGGAAAAGATCCAACTAATCTACTTACAAAAATGCTCACTGCATACAGCAGTTTATGCTTTCTTTTCAGAAAGGTAATAAGTCATTATGTAACTAACAGGCAGGCACAGTTTTTGTTGTTTTTCACTAGGCATGCAACTCTGTTAAATACAACTAGCTTTATGCACAGATGCTTAACTTTCAGGAATGTATTACAAAACCAAATGGTGCATTAAAGTGTCAGCGAATCCCTACCAGCTTCTGGAAAGTGACAGCAGGTATGATCACAATGGTGGATATATTAGGGGAGGAATGGTAACAGAGTGTACTCATCACAATGTGGACAGAGTAGGGTATCCCAGTGTACAACAACAAAGGGAATATTCACACAACACGCAGTACAGAGGTATCAAACCCGTCACATAGTGTTCTATGTTGTGCAATTCATAAACAAAGGTATGGCATCTAGGTCCAAGGAAGTCACCGTTATACTGTATTCCGCATTCATCAGACCTATTATTAAATATAGTGCCCCCTTTGGTATGCACCTAACAAGATATATCCAACAAACAGAACATCCATAGAGGTTCCTCACTAAAAGAATACAGGGCATAAGTAAAATGTCCTATGCAGATCGCCTCAAGGTCCTATCCCTGTATTCTGTCTCCTACAGGCTGTTGAGGGGGTATCTATGCCTGGCAGAGAGGGCATTGTCAGACCCTACTCTAATGGACCTCCTACATATCAGCAAAACAAACAGCACCAGAATTACCCATTATAAACACTTAAACCTTGCTAAGACCTGCTAGAGATAGATATGTATCCCAGAGACTACCGAGTCTATGAGCAGGCTCCCCCACCCATGTGAAGCAGAGTTCCTCCATAACCCAATTCAAGTGTAACTTGGGACAACTGGATGGGGAACAAGAAATTCATCCCTGGTTTGGCACCTATGTCTCTACTGGACACAGGCAACTTGTAAATGGTTCATCTCCCAGGCCCCTGCTTGTAAATGTTTCACCTCCTAAGTCCCTGCTTACACTTACCAAGGGTATCAGAACTTGTCAAGAGATTTGGGATGCATGGCTAGGCTTAAAAAGGCCCCTGTGGTCATTAACCTAGTAAACTCCTATGAACCTACAAGAGGGTGCCTTGATCAATGATTCAGAGTAATGGAAGTAAGGTGAGAGATGAGCAATACGACTTCTGTCCAGGATGCAGCACAACTGTCCTGAAACATGCAGTGAAAAAAAGACCGTGCAGATGAAGCTGGAAATGAGGAAGAGCTCAAACTGGGCATTCCTAGACTTGACAAAAGCATGAGGCAAGGTCTTAGAGAAAGCTGGTTTGGGCAGTCAAGCAACAGTTCAAAGTCCTGGAATCACAGGTAGAAGTACTGCAAAACTTATGGTTCAGAGAGGGGTTGCCAGTGGGAGTGGGTGAGTATTGGGGTTCAGCTCTAAGCCCACTCATTTTCATAGTAGTGATGGACCACATCAACAAACAAGTCAGATCAACAAAGCTGTTATATGCAGACAGGAATCTGAACAGGAACTTCAGCAAATGACAGGGCACTAGAGTGCAAAACTGCAGGCACATGGAATGAAACCAAGTACAGACAAGACAATGGTCACGGCAGCATATGGGGGGGGGGGGGCTGTAAGAAGAAGCGGAAAAAAACAACAATCAAGTTAACAGCTTCAGGTACCTGGGAAGTATGGTTGAGAAGAATGGAAGGTTAAATTATGAACTCAAAGACAGAATCAGAGGCAATAAAGCTAACTAGAACTATGTTTTATCAGTGGTATGTGACAGAATACCACCAAGGAAGCTGAAACAAAGTGTACAAAACAGTGGTGTGACCATTGCTTCTGTGTGGCACTGAAGCCTGGGTAGTGAACTCAGAAGGTGCTTAAAGTGATGGAAATGAAGCACCTGAGATAGGTACTAGAATGCAAACAGTGGGACAGATGTAGTCACAAATACAGAGAAAGTAAAGGAAAGAAATTAAGATGGTTGGTCACATGTGCAGGAAATCAGATGATGATTAGGTAAAGCAGATTTAGAGAGAGAAGAAGGCAGGAAAAGAGAAGAAGGCAGGAAAGGACAAGAACATCCAGCCAGGAGACAGCTATACTGCATGAGAGAAGACCGGAGACAGGTAGGCATTACTGTTGAAGAAAGTAGGAGTGTGGCTCTGAATGAAAAGATGTGGAGACAACTGATGTAACATGTCAAACCTAAGGGCATAGCTAGGCATACTCAGTTTACTCAAATGAGTAAATTTTTCTGAGCATCTTTTGGAACCCTCAACACTCAAAGTGCAGAATGTTTTGAACTGTGTATGCAAATATTTATGGTACAGAGATATACAAAGAATTCTTGTGTGAAAGGAATACACCTCTAAAAACAGC
The DNA here is from genome assembly GCF_019279795.1 of Protopterus annectens. NCBI lineage: Eukaryota > Metazoa > Chordata > Ceratodontiformes > Protopteridae > Protopterus > Protopterus annectens. Next base: position 1,670,896,947 of record NC_056732.1, read on the forward strand.
TTTTTATGGCTATACTGTAAATGGTGGTTGTTGTGTTTTGCGGCTTTTCCTGGTTAGGGGTCGCCAGAGCGGAACTCCGGTCCACTAATGATTGGCAGTAGATTTTTACGTACCGAGTTGCCAGCTCTGATGCACAACCTTCAACAAAGGTATGCCCATTCACGCATACTGTAAATGGTAACTGTTGAAAATAACATGTCGTCTTCCTATATATTGAGGGGTAGCATTTTGAGAACAGAGTACATCTTTAAAATGACAGGTGGGCAATGGGGCCAACAAATTAAGTTTGAGTACAGATTGTAAATTTCTGGCTACACCAAACCCATATAAAAATGGGATAAGCGAGTTGATGACTGACACGTTAAAATTAGGATCACTGAGGGTGAAAGTGGATGCCAGGAGGGAAAGGGATCTTTCACATTTGTGCAGCTGGTCCCTCATATAACCAACAATATACACCTGCAAACATTCTAAAGTTTCACAAGGAAAATACAAAGCAGTCAAGATACAGAAGTGATTCAAAGAAACTAGAATAGTACCTTTACTTGGTTACTGCAAAATAAGACACCCATAAATACGAAAAACTTAAAATATTCTACATACTGACAGAGCATAAATCAGATATATAGCGCATTATGCATCTCACTGTAGCTCCAGTTCTCTCAGAGGTGTTCAAGTCATCAGAGAAACCCTTAATGAACTCCTGCCAACAGAAATCACTATTTCAGTTTTGAATTCTGAAACAGCTGTTGCCTCAAAAGGCACTCCGCTTCCCTAATGCCCTGATGTAGACACATCAATTCATCCATAGCTATTCTCTAGTGCCAACACTGGAAACATTCAGTAATCGGAGAACCACATCCCTCTGACAGATGTCAAGGATGGACAGGGGGCAGTCAGCTAGTGAAGTCTGATTTCTGACTGAAAATCCTTACATCTTGAAATATGATAAAGACACAAGAACTTATCTCTGGTGGGGGAGTTCAATCTGTAGTCCAAGATGTAATATCAGTTATCAAGCACCATCATTACAGAGTGGCAGGTCAAGTCCTAGGAGGCTCTAGGTGAGTTGCCCATTAAGGACTGTTCTCCTGAAGCCAACCAGCACCTTAAACACTATATCCAGACCTTCTGTTCACTTCATAACCAAGAAGAGGAGGCGGGATTATTCTCGGCCTCATTTACAGGAAGGAGAATCTCTACAACTACAATAACAGAAGGAGTCTGGGTCTGACCCAACATCTCCGCCATTCTAAGAAGTGGAAGTCTGTAATTATGCTGAGGATCTGTTGGACTTTCAAATTGGACTTACAAGCCAGTCAACACTTCAAGTTCTCCTCCCATGGCAAGTACAAGATAGTAGACATGCCTGCAGATGTTACAATAAAGAGGATGGCCTCCTTGTAGCCCTGGCCAGTACAGCCAGAAGGGATATGATGGTCTGACATTTGCTGCTCTGGTGGTGTAAACACATCTATGACTATGACCCAGCTGACCTGGACTCACTGGTTAATGATATGATGGCTGCATGAACACTTGCATCAGTTCTGTTCACTCAACTTTTCCAGTACATGTCACAGTCGATATTAGAAATGCTCAAGCACAAGAAAAAATGACTGGGTTCAGGGGTTAAGCACTTTCTTCGAGTCTGGTGCATGGCATCATGGTATATGCTGCAGGACGGCACTCAAGTTCCAGAATGGAGAAACTGGAAAACAACCAATGTGAACAAGAAATGAAGCATATCTCAGCTGCTGGCTATCCATGGAGGGTTACTGATATCAAAGCTGGAGAACACACCTAAAATATGAACTTGGCACAGACCAACCCATTTTTATTTCTGCCACTAATAATGCACTGCAACACCACAAAAGTTTCCTCTACTGCAGTGCTGTACTGATTTATTATAAGTCACAGAATATACTTTCTTCTCTCACCACATCTAATTTTTTTCCAAATATGCGAATACCTGTTCCTCATCCTTAAGAACACATTATCCACTGGTATTATAACTTATGCATGATCTCACAATCTTTTGCTCAAGCATGCTGCAATTTTTCAAATTCTGAAATTTTAGATTGCGGGAAGATTTGAAAAAATAATGGCTGGGGGAGGGTATGATCTGACAAGCCACTTAAGCATCTTTCTGCATTCTCCAAGTTCTTTCAAGTTGCTTTTCTACCTTTTGAGTCAGTAATTCCCTTAGTAACTCCATTACATTTCTTCCTTTAAACAACTACTTCTGCTGGCTCTACAACCTTACCTGCATATTCTTTTGTTATACCTTCTATTAACAAATAATAATGCTTAAATGACGGTTTCTACCTCATCTATTTTGAAAGAACATGCCCTTGACACATTTGTGTGCTTGTGTTTAGAAGAAAATGTTAGCTTAACCTCTATCTTTTTTGGCAAACAGGAAAAAAGTTACAAAGAAGCATCTGTTGAGAACAACGTAAACATGCAAAGGTACCAAGCATTATTTGTAACACTGAACATGAAGCACAATTAAAGTTGCTATAAATATGAACAAAAACAGTGTTGTTGTTATTTGTCTTTTCGGCTTTTCCAGGTTAGGGGTCGCCACAGCAGAACTCCGGTCCGCTAATGATTGGCAGTAGATTTTTTTTATAGTGCTGAGTTTCCAGCCCGACGCCCAACCTTCAGCGAAGGCACGCCCATTCCCACATGTCTTTTGGAGGCCACTCGACCATGGGGAGGACATGCAGACTCCACACAGAAGGCACTCTAGCCGAGAATCGAACAGGAGAACCTCTTGCTGTGAGGCAACAACGCTATCGCTGTACCACCGTGGCTAACCACAAAATTTGAAGAGGTGAGCTACTAACAATGACATATCATTAGCACATTCAGCAGTGATTAAATGAATAGGCAGTTGGACAAATTTTCAATATAGCATAACAAAAAGTTTATGTATGTAACATGACAGATATTCATTATACATACACTTTCAAAGATCCAAACTCCAAATCCCCTCCAAATTGACATCTTACCTTTTCTTCCTGGCAGACCCAGCAGTGCAGAAAATAACATTTGGGAAAGTACAATTGATAATATGACTGTACATATGAAACTCGTACAATTACGTCACTAAACATACAGATACAAGGGTTCATTATTCAAAAGATACAATAGCAGTATGACAATTTGAACAAATGTATAGTGTTTAGCCTGAAGAACAAGTCATGCAGAACGCACAATGATTAATCATTAAGTTACTAAGAAATACATCACAGCAACTCAGGGCCACTCAGACTGCAGAGTTACCTGTGCTATCTCAGAGCATGTGTGGAACAAAATGGTTGGATCAGGATGGTCCAAATCACCCCTTAGTTTGTTCAGGTTTTCAACCAGCTCATCCTTGTAGTCCAAAGCAAAACCTGCGATATAACCATTAAAAAGAGGGACATATGAGTTCCTCCTTATATAATCCACAACAAGTACATCTCTTTGAGGAATGTGATATACAAGTATAGGTCTGCATATACAAAAGCCAGTCAAGAAAAAATGCAGTTTTTGTATTAATTAATATAAAACAGCTGACACTACTAAAGACACTGTAAAACAAATTAAACCAAACCAAGTATTACACCCTGCTCAGAAATGGAATAAACATACATATTCCTTTCAATCCCCTATAGAACAGATTTTTTCAGAATAAACAATTCAATTAAAACTAACACATCCAACTCTTAACAATGACTTCAAGATAGCCAAAGTGAAACAAAACAATCACTGAAGATGAAAGTAATACTGCAAACCAATAACAGTAAAATGTCCCATATTAGGAACCCTAGGCATAAGTATACATTTAACACTAATAGAGACATTGGTCATGGCATGCTAGACAGTGTTCAGTAACAACTGCCACACCCAGTTCCTTCTCCTTACGTAAACATTCAAAACCTCCACCTTTACAGCTTGAGAAACATTAACAGATTGATGCTCGAGTATCTACTAGAGCTAAAGGAAGTTATCCTTCTGTTAAGCTTCCAGATCAGTATTCCACTTTGAGGAGAACAAAAACACTAAAGTCAAAAATTTCTCAAAGTTATTGTAGTTTATTTGTTGCATACGTCTTTCATTTACAGACTTCATCAGATCATAAACAAATTCACAAATCTAGCTTGTTTATATGCAGTTTTTTTCACAAACATGAGAAGGGAGGATCATGTGGGGAGCTACTCACATTGGCTGGATTTGGAGAGAGGTGGTCTTCGAAACAGGACCTCTTTCAGAAATAATTACCTTTGGGAGCAAGGGACTGACCACTGCAATTCATCAATGCATCTCCCCTCTCTTCCAGTTTAATTTTAGAATGCTTAAACATTTAAACAAGACTCATTTTAACCACTTTTTAGCTTACTTTAAGCGCTACTTTTGTTTTTTTGTGAAAAAAAAACAGTATGGAAGAGGTGAATTCAGAAATAGGAACTCAGTCAGAACTGACACATTTCTGAAGTTATAATAATTGGACTAAACTAGACTAATTGTATTTCAAAGGAGCATGTAAACTAGACAAATTGTATTTCAAAGGAGCATGTGCATTTAATTGAAAGCTTCAACTCACATCTAACTATGTCAGATTGTGCACTGATTAAAAAAAAGATAAAAATGCAGGGTAATGAAGTAAAAATGACACCCCCAGCACTTTCCTGCTAGACTGTTAAAGGGATGGATTTAAGGAATGGGTAGTGGAAATGATTGAATTATTAGGGAAGACAGGAAGTTACTCTGAAGGGGTAACTTGTAAGTGGGAGAAAATGAAAAGTTTAAAAATAATATAAAAATAAAACAAACATATGGTTAAGAAGTAATACAAATTACATAGAGGGGTTCACAAAATTTAATGTATTGCAGAACAAAAGGAATCTCACAGAACAAGAACATCAAAAGCAGAGTGCTAAAGAAAACATAGAGGAATATCTAGATAATATGCAGGGGTTTAGAAAGGTTGCTGTTACGCAACTATTTTTGTTAACTCTAGAGCACAAAAACTTTTAGGACAATGACTTAAGCACAGAAAGTTGAAAGGGTTGTTGCCACACTTGTGGAGCCTATGATAAAATAAATAAATAACCATAGATCCTACACAGGAATTAGAGATACTCTGCTGATTTCATGAACATTTGCTTAAGACATAGAATGCGGAAATTAGTGAAGAGAATCAATAGAAATATTTATGGAAGAATTAGTCATGTCAAGGTTAGATGAAAACTTAACAACTAACAGTTAACATAGGAGGACAGGAGATAAATAAAAAAGTTATGTACTCACCATAACAGTCCATAGGAGTTGTTGCTTTTCATTTGTCTTCAACCTGTGGGACATGGATCCAGGACAGATCCAACTCAGCTGCACTTTTCAGCATAAGATCAGAGCTCCAAGCTCCTGCCTTACCCATAATCCCCCTTGTCTCCCTCCTCCCCTCAGATCGAGTTTGCTGCCAACCATAGCACCCCGACCTACCCAAATACCTTACACCTTGGCAGAAATACCCAGAGAACACCATAGGAACGACAAAGTTTTGCCAAAGTAAGGTTTTTGTCTCTTCTGTCCAGTAAGACCACACAGCCCATTGTAAGGCAGGGGGAAGGGGGGAAGGACGGAAGGACGGTGAAAGACAAATGAAAAGCAACAACTCAGATGGAACGTTAGGTTAAGAGTACATAATTTTTTTATCTGATGATGTTTTCATTTGCTCTTCCACCTATGGGACAAAGTCTCCAGCTACCAAAAACCCTACGAGGTCCTCATGGAAGGATATTCCAGAGCACAGCAGAGCCAAAGGATGCCCTGCCTCTCTGGACAGAAGATCCAACTTACAGTGCGAGATGAACATGTGCGAAGATGCCCAAGTAGCCGTAGAGCAAATGTCATCCAAAGAGACTCTAGATGCAAAGGCCACTGAAGTGGCCATAGACCTAGTAGAATGTGCCTTGACGTGACCTGGTGGAAATGGTCCTTCGGCTGTGTACGTCAAAGCTATGCACCGAGAGATCCAACGAGCAATGGTCACCTTTGAGACGGTTTCTTACTCTAAGCCCTTCTTAGGGAAACCTAAGAGTTGATCAGACTTACAAAAGGACTTTGTTCTGTGCAAATAAAAACGTAATTGCTGATTAACATCCAGCAAGTGCAATTTATACGCTCCCTTATTCTGGAAGTTCGGAAAGAGCACAGGTAATAACCTGATTAATGTTTGATTCCGAAGACACTTGGAAGGAAAGAATGGTCAGTGGGTAAGGACACCCTGTCTTTATGGAACACCATATAAGGGGGCTTAACAGATACAGCTTGGAGCTCCAACACTCTTTTGACTGAAGTAATGGCAATCAGAAAAGCTGCCTTCCAAGACAGAAACTGCAGATCCACTGTACCTGCGGGATCAAAGGGGGGAAAAAACCAAGACTTGAAGGACTACAGTAAGATCCCAAGGCAGCGCTGGGTCCTTGATTGGAGGCCTACGTAAAAAGGTACCTTTCAAAAAGGCTTTACAAAGATTTGAAGAAACCAGGGAAGCCAAACGGTCTCCTATATGGAAATTAGAAACAGCTGCTAACTGAACCTTAACCGAAGAAAAGCTGGCACACCCTGTTGAAAAATACTTGCCAGAAACTCCAAGATGGGAGGTACTGGAGCAGTGAAAGGATCAAAGTCACGCTGAGACGCTCAAATCAAAAAATATTTCCACTTACTAGAATAAATCTTCCTAGTAACGATTTATGAGCCGATACCAAAATCTTCTTAACTGAAGACAGCCCGGGAAGTCCTATCTATCACTGGAACTGGAGCAGCCAAGCTGTAAGCTTCAAACTGGCAAGATCTGGGTATGGAACCCCTGAGGGATGTGAGATCCGATCTGGAATCGGATCCAACATCCAGGGAAGACGCACTACATGAGACCACAGAGAGTGGAACCATACTTGGCGAGGTCAGAAAGGGGCAATAAGGATGACTGAGCTCCCAAGCCGTCGAGCATTCTGAATGCACTTTGGAATCACAGAAGTGGAGGATGCCTAATCCAGACCGGTCTGGAGGGACAGGCTGGATGACTCACTTTTCAAGTAGCTTCGAAATTTCCACTGTTGCATCCTCCGTTTGCTTGGGTGGAACATCTGTGAGGTGTTTGGGAGGAAGGGGCATTTCAGTGAAGGGGATTGAATATCCTCTGGATATGATTTGCAACACCCAATGATCATCTGTGATAAACTCCCAGGCTGTTGGGTGTAGCGAGAGGTGTCCCCCCTGACTGCCTCCAGAGACTAGCAGTCGGGCAACCCTTCAGGGCTGCTGCGTGGGCCTGTCCAGGAAGGAATCCAGACACCCTTGTTTCCTCAGACCCTCCTCTGCTGCGAAGTGGCATCTGTCAAATCCCCCACTGCCTCTGGGGGAAGGCGAGTCCTAAGGATCTTGGGAATAACCCTGAGACTTCTGGAAGAACATCATCTTCACCCCTCACTGATTCTGGGAAAAGGATCATTGAGGGGTTGAGAAGTGGATTCTGATGGCAGACAAGGTCTTGGCAGACAAGGTCTTTCCGTCCTCCTCGTTCTGGACAGTTTCTCATACTGTCTGCCCAAAGAGAGTGGAACCATCATAGGGGGCATTTGTAAAAGATGCCTTGAAGGGCGTGACGCCTGATGGAAACACCTGCACCGGCCACTCTAGCAGCACCTTCAGTAGCATGGGACAGGAGCCACATAGAGGTGTTGGAAATGGAGGTGAGGGTGTCCATATGGGAGGAAAACACCTTATCCTCCGCCGACATGGACCCTGGGGCAGACTCAGTGACTTCCTTGACTAGGAATCGCTGAAGTCTGATCACAAGTGCCATATAGTTCAGTGCACATATAGGGGAACATTGCTGGAGCATAGACCCGCTTCCTGAAACAGTCCATGGCCTTAGACTCTCGGTTGGGAGGATGGACAGTTGAGTTCGCCTGAGCAAGCTCCTTCTTGGTGGCCACAGCCACTAACATGGCATCAACCGGGAACCCCTTCGACCAATGCAGTTTGTTTGATGGAGCACTTAAGATCTTATCAGGGCGTTAAGAGATAGGTTCCACCTTGTCAGGTTCCTTCCATGCTCGAGATGTAATCAAATACACAAGGGGATCCGCAAGAGGGGACACCCAGGAGGTAGAGGGTCCTGTGCCAAATGCTTCCAGGAACACAGACTCATTAGGGTTGGGTTTTTGGGCAGACCATCCCACGCTGGCAATGGTTTTCCATGATGTCTCCAAAGCAGACATCATCCAGGGGTGACCAAGGGGAGCCTTCCCTTCCTCCAAGTCAGTGTTCTCCTTGAGAGAGAATGGTGGGGACTCTAAGTGTCTCCTTTTACAAGTGTGTTTACAAAGAACCTCCTCAGGGGGGTCTCTGGGGAGGATTCGGAAACTTCCGCCTGTTCCCTTGGAGGAAGTCTCTGAGGCAGAGAGACCAACAGGCAGTCCCTTGAGAGGTCAGGCAGTTGGAATCTAGGCCAGACAAAGAGGGAGCCAAAATGGACTCAGAGGACGAGAGCATCAAGGGTCTTGAGGGAGCCGACAGAACCCTCTCCACCACATTGAAAGCAGAAGGGGAATGAATCCCGGAAGCTGGGACCAACACCGGGTCTGTAACCCACTGAATCAACAGGGGAGCCAGACTAGAGCTTCCAGGCACCGAGACACAAGTGAACAGCCCGACTCCAAAAAGCTCAGAACTGAGACCACCCCTTCAGATCCGGCACCAACGTTATGGCTCCAAGAGCCGGATGGCTCCGGGCTGGTCGGAGCTAACCTGCTCAGGGCAATGGTCGGCATCTATGTACCATCAGCATCGACCCCTCAACACCAAGGGGCCTTGGACCCAAGGACTCCAAAGCAGGAGGTCAGATCAGAGAAGGAGCTATTGGCAAAAAGGTAGACTGCATGGGGGGCATGCAAGACTACCATCTGAATCCAGGCCTGGATGAAGTTCTGCATCATCCTGCCCATCTCAGCTTCGGAAAAGGTGTGGGTGGACCGGGTGGAGGAAGCCACAGAAACTAGCCTGGACGGGTGGATGGGAGGAAGCTGACAGGGGATTGGCCCCGAGAAACCTCCAGCTCCATGGAGAAGCAGGGGGAATGGAGCCAAGGGGAGCCTGAACTGGGAGCCAGGCAAGACTTTGCCTGAGGCTCAGCCGAGGAAGAGCAGTCAGAGGACTGCTTCCAGAGCCTATCCCAATCTCTCTGTTTGTGCTTCTCCCTGTCTCCGGTCCTCTTGGCAGGAGTTTAAGTCCCAGAGGCTGGGGTGGAGGAAGAAGCCGAAGTAGAAGCAGGGGCCTCTGTGGAAGGAGGAGGAGGAGGGAGGAAGCCTTTTTGGATCAGCTATACACACACAATCCTAAAGACAGAGAAAGAGAGAGATAGACAGAAGAAAAGAGAAAGGGAATGGGTTTTTTTTCTTTTAAAGAAATAGCAGACTGACGCCTGAACAAAAGGGTAGGGGGTGATGCACAGAGTGAAAGAGAACTAATAGGGATAGCAAAAATTAAGAAAGGCAGAAAATATATCAAAGACTTACTCACCAGGAACCTATAGCAATGGACTACGATGCTAGCAATACAAGCGGCAAATGACATCTGAGGGAAAGATGCAGACAGGGGTATTATGGGTAGGAGAGGAGCTCGGATCTGATGCTGGAAAATGTGGCCGAGTTGGATTCATCCCAGATCTGTGTCCCACAGGTTGAAGACAAATGAAAACTACAAAGTGAAAGTTACAGAAAGTTTTGTTTAACAAAATTTCAAAAGGAAGGGAAGCACACTTATCTTGAAAGAAAGCTGCAGTGGCTGTATTATCCAAAAGAGGGTAAAGACCCATCAGACCCAGCTTCATAGAGACCCATTTCAATTTTAAACCATTACTATGAAGTGCCTGTGTCTGTACTAGCCAGGAAAATAGTAAAGGTGTTGCCAAAATTGATAGATATGGATCAATGTGGTTTTGTGGAGGGAAGTCAAACATTCTGACAATGTTAACAAAAGAAAACTGATCCAGAGATAAGCATAATGTAAGAAAACACTGCTGTTAGTGAGTCGAAGCTTGAGGCTGAGAAAGTAGGGCATTTAATGACAGTACTGCTTCTTTTAGTGAGAAAACAGTCACAAGCTGCTAGTAAGTGAATGGTATGATTCGCATCAGTTAATATCTAGTGTATTAGTGCTGAGTGCATGACTTTGCATATAATGTGCACAGCATCGGTTTTGCTGTGTGAAGTGCTCCCACCAAAGCTGAAGGTCGGGTGCATAGCTCTCAACTCTCCAGACTTTTGCAGAATGTCAAGATTTTTGCCTCATAATTTTGGTCTATTCCCCATAAAATCTGCAGTTTGCGACAAATCACTGAGGAGTAAAGTCACTAAATAATGATATACATTTGCATTTTAGATAAGATATCCTTCACAAAATGCTCAACACAATTCCTATTATTCTAGCAACTTTCTAAGTTTGTAAGAGCAATACTTAAAATCTGTCCTTATTTTTGGGCCTTTGTTCCCCATTATTTTAGGCTATGTCCAGATTTCTTGCTCTAAGGGCCTTACAGAAACAGATGCTTGGTGCCAGAGCCATAGGCTCAAGCTCAATGCCAAGAAATGTATAGTTATCCCCCTTGGGGAAAAAACACGTACCAGTGAATTCCCACATAAGTGGCAGTACACTAAACACAGAAAGTGTGTTAAGAGACTGAGGGACACAGGTGGACAGTGGTCTCACCTTGATAACCACATCGCCACAACACACAGGAAATCCTTCTATGTGAGACACCTCATCACGAAGGGTTTTTCATCCAGAAAAAGGGAGGTCATTGCCCCACTGTACTCATCCCTCATTAGACCCATTATAGAATACAACACCCAGTTTGGTATGCACCTCTCAAGACATCTGCAACAACTGGAAAGGCCACAGAAATATCTCACTAAAAGAATCACAGGCTTAAAGCAGATGCCCTATGCTGACCATCTAAAAAAACTCCAGCTATACTCTGTCGCATATCATCTACTCAGAGGTGATCTCTGCTCAACATACAAGGCCATGTCAAATCCAGAGCTGTTGGACATGCTACACTTAAAGAAATCCCAATCCCTCAGAGCCACACGCTCCAGTGATCTAAACCTTGTCATCACTATGAACAAAACATGCTGGAGGGATAGGTTCCTGTCCCAGAGAATCCCCAGACTCTGCAACAGACTGCCCATACATGTCAAGCAGGGCGCCTCTTTTCTTTGGTCCTCTTCAAAAAGAACCTTGACGTTTGGATGGGAGAAAGGAAATTCACCCCGGGGATTACGTCAGTCACCCTGCTACACAGGGATCCAGGGAAGTACATATTGTGGGAAGAAATAGCCAGGGAATTGGTATGGCTAGGCTTGTATAGGCCCTAGGGCCGATAGCCTAGTACCAACCTAAGAGCTGCGGCAGAACACATGTGCAGTGAAAAAAATGGTGTTTTTTTTTGTTCTTTTATTTCTTTGTTTTGCATGGGGATACATTTGTCCAGTGGTTGCAAACAGACAGTACAACTTGGCTTTAATGGACATAAGCCACAGTGCTGTACTTCACTACGCTGGGTGAATCAATGCCACAGGTTAGTCAAATGTTCAGACAGGCTGCCCAAAACCGGTCATAACGTTTGTCTCTGGTATACAGGATAATGGGTGATACATCTTGTATACTGAAGCCAAGGTACATCACAATACCACAGAATGTGACAGTGTGTTGTCCCCTTCATTCAGTACTATGTGGCTTATTTTCTAATTTTCCCATATGTCCAGTGAATAAATATCTTTTTTGTTTTTTTTGCAGGAGGATACTTTTGTCCAGTTTTTCAAGTATATTTGTGTATATTCATGCCATAATGCAATCATGGATGTCAGAAACACGTGAACATAGAGGAGGCGGCCTCACGATGCGAGACTGCAAAATACATGTCTTTACAGGAAGCATGTTCTACAGCACTGGTAATGTGCTTGTACAGCTCGGCATGCTAAAGGTACAGCACTGCCATCTGGCTAAGTTCAACATATCACTGACCAAGGGCATCACACTACCACTGAAGTAATGACAGTAAACAGAAGCACTTTACTTATGCTCAAGGATTCAATCATCTTAAATGAAAACTTACTAATGTGTTCTGTGCTCAGCAGTGACCAGAACAAGGTCAGACAAAACTGTGGTATTTGGCCACTCCCACATCTATTGGGCTACAGAAATTGGTGACAATGGGATGCAGTGAACTTACTGATACAGAACAATATGGTGGAGACATGATAAGCAGGCTGCAAACACGTACTGGGATAAATATACAGTCATAATTGGATGTCAGTAGCCACAATGACTACAATTCAGGTGCACTGATGGACTATCTTTGTGAAGCAACCATTTATGAGCCTGTGTTCTGGACCTGCTCAATCTGCCACTAGATTGTACTTTTGAAGGAATGTAAACTGCCTGAAGAGTCACTTGATGCTTGACAGGTATGCCTGAAGAGCTAAATCTGCAAAGGAGAGAGAACCTCATACCCACCTGCTTGTTGACATATCACATCACAGTGGCATTTGCCTGCGAAGAGCCAGAAGAAAAGCTCTCCAACACTGATGTGATCTGACCTCTGATGAGGATGCCATAGACCCTGATCCTTTTGAGAGCCACATGAAGCTCACCACCCCATGTCTGAGGTGTCCAAGAACAGTTCCTGAGAAGGTGCTGGAGTCTGAAAGGGAAGCTGCAGACAGAGAGAATTGTTGAATCTACCACTGAAGCTCATGCTTGTGACAAGGAAGAAAATGAATAGGGGTCTCCAGAGGGTGGCAATGTTGAAGCCACACTGATTCGAGGTACTGCTGAAGTTTTCTCATATGGAGCTTGGCGCGATGAAACATGAGAAAAGTAGATGCCATAAACCGTTAAGAAATTCCCTGGCTGTAAGAGAGGACAGAGGAAGGAGAGACTGGAAAAGGCTGCCGGAGACAAAACCTTTGCAGCAGGAAGAGAAGCCAACATGGGAAGAGTCTGAAGCCTGCACCCTAGAAAAATATGATACCGGCAGGGTGTCAGAATAGATTTCTTGTGATTTATGGTGAACCCTAGACTTTGCAAAAGAAAAGTGGTAAAGTTGAGATGTCACAAAAGACTGCTGAGAGAATAAGCCTGAATAAGAAGGTCGGCCAGACGGGAAATTCTATATTCCCTCAAAGTCTACAAAAGGCAACAACAGGAGTGAGGCATCTGGTGAATACCTTTGGGGTAGAAGGCATACCAGGGGCAAAGAAGAGCTCAACATGAGAGGAAGAAACAGAAACATAAAAATTTCAGAGGGTGAATGGGGATGTGAAGGTATGCATCACAGAGGTACAGAGAAACCAAGAAGGCCTGGAGAAGAGGAGGAAAAAAAAAACAAGGTCTGAAGAAGTAGCATCCAAAAAGAAGGGACCTTGAGAAAGATGTTGAGCAGAGAAAGATCCAGAAAAATCGGAGGAACCAAAAACATTCTGGAGTAAAACCCCTTCCCCACTTGAGAGGGTGGAACAACTGCATAGCGCTCTGATCTAAAAGGGAATGCAAAGCCTCTGGGAAATGAGGAAGCTGTTCCAGAGAAGGTGTCTGAATGCATAAAAAAAGGGGGGGGGGTCCAAACCATGAAATACCCCTAACAAATGATAGACAGCATCCTGAAATCCGAGGTGATCTGATTCCAATTTAGAAGACACAGAGAAAGGGTGAAAGATGAGGGGACATGCTGGAGGGATAGATTCCTGTCCCAGAGACTTCCTATACTCTGGAACAAGCTATCCATTTATGTCAAACAAAGTTCCTCATTAGCATTCCAAGAAAAATCTTGATGAGTGGATGGGAAATAGGAAATACACTCTGGGGATCACTTCTGTGGCTCTGCTCGACAGGGCACAGGAAATTAACATTCTTGGGTGGTGTAACCCAGGGAACCTTGTTGACTAGGCTTACTTAGGCCCTTGGGCCGATAGCCTAGTACCTACCTATGACCTAGCAGAGGGGAAGAGGAGGCCAAATATTACATGGAGACGGGCTTGTCCTGAAAAGAAGGCTTCTGAGACAGAGGAGTCCAAGTGGATTTAGTATGCCTAGACCCCCTTCTTTACCTTGGTGGACAAAGGCAGACTCAAAAGGGTAATTCCTCTGGAATATGGGTATGGGGAGACAAAAACATGTTTGAGTTCCTGGAAGGCCTTAACCTTACCCTGGAGGGACTTAAACAGGTCATCAACAGCTGTCTCAAAAAATGTTTTATTATCCAGATTGACATCCAAAAGCTTGGTTTTAATATCGAGTGAAGCTTGCAGATACAGCCAAGGATAACACCTCATCACAGAACCAAAAGCAGCAGCCCTGGAAGAGTTATCAGCTGCATTTTATGGAGTGATGGATAACTTGAGAAGTGGATCAAACTAGGGAAAGAGTTGAAGTCTTACTATCAGAATCAGGAATGTCACAGACCACTGAAGTTACTGGAGAAAAAGGACAGAACACACCTGGTCATGTGGGTTTGGTAATTAATTGCCCTGAAGGACAAGGTGGCAGCAGTACATACATTTTCACCTATCCTTTCCATAGCTCAAATATCCTGATCTGAGAGGATAAATGGTAAGAGCTTAGAAAGCTTCACCTAAGAATCACCAGAAGGGCACTTATACAAAAAATTGAAATCCTCAGGCACCTTGTAGAACCTGTCAGGCTACTTAGGGGAAGCGGGTTATGAATCAGGAGCCACAGAGGCAGAAGAAAAGGTGTCCAAAAAAGCTGCCAAATACACAAGGAACAGCAGACAGCTTAGCAGACTCCATCTGTAAAAGTTCATTTATTTTATTTATTTATTTTTTTACATTTGTTGACCGGGATAGTCCGACTGGATGCATGTCCATTTTCAGCGGAGGCCCGGGGAGAAAAGCTCCAAGGGTAAGCAGATACAGCATTACATAATACCAGCATTACATATTACAAACATACTATTTACAGAGATTACATAAGTAAGCAAGTTAGTTCCACAGGTTACAGTTAAATCCTGAGCACAAGTCAGGATTAAATTAAATTACACAGCAAACTGGTTAACAGATTTTTACACATTCTAGAGAGAGTTAGCCAGGCTTGATACATTGACATGGCCAGTTAAGTGACAAATGTTGTTTGAGTCTAGTTTTAAATTGACCTAAGGTAGAAAGTAAGGCAATCAGCTGGAAGAGAGTTCCAGGATCTACTTACAGAGCTTGCAAAGAGAGAATCACTGGCTGTGTTATTAATTTTGCTAGTCTGAATTAGTTGTTTGTTAGAGGATTGAAGCAGTCTAGGATTGTTATAGGGGGTGATAATATTTTTAAGTGCAGGAGTATTGTCCGGATTATAGAGGATTTTATAGGCCATAATCAGTTGGTTATACTGGATTAGGCTGGGTAGTTCAAGCCACCCAAGCTGATTTAGATTGATGCAATGATGTGTCCTAAAAGGCAGCCCAGTGGCAAACCTGGCAATGTGGTTGCAGCAAATTGAGAGTTTGTTAAGGACAGTCTTGTTTAAATTTGAGAGTAGAGGGGATGCATACAGAAGGGTTGAAAGACGGTGAGAGCGAGCTATGGCAATTTTAGCTGGAGGGGTTAGGAAGGCTTTTATTCTGTAAAGTGACCCTAGTTTTTTATTGACGGTTTTGATAGTTTGGTTAACATGTAGGTCAAATTTTAGATTATTGTCTATGATGACACCTAATAGTTTTGTAGATGGGTCAGGGGAGATTATTGTGCCATCATTTGATTTTATGGTAAAGGTGAAAGCGGTAGACCTACGTGTTGGTGAAAATAACAGCATTTTAGTTTTTTGGGGATTTAGGATCAGACGATGTTCAGAAAGCCAGTTTTCTATTGTATTAAAGGTGGTCTGGGTAGCTGACCATAACTCTACAGGAGATGTGGCTGAGCAAATCAGAGTAGAGTCATCAGCATATTGGATACAGCTGACATTTGGGACGACAGTATAAAGGTCGTTAATGAAGATGGAGAACAGCAAGGGTCCTAGTATAGAGCCTTGTGGTACTCCAAGGGTGTTAGGTAGAAGGTTAGAGAGTTTGTTCTGCCAGAGGACAGCCTGCTGTCAACCATTCAGGTAGGATTGAAACCACTGGAGGGCTCCAGTATCTAGACAGAATGTTTGCAGGGTGTGGATTAAAAGTTGGTGATCAACCATATCGAATGCCTTGGAAAGATCCAAAAAGAGGGCTGAGGATATATAATTATTGTTGCGATTATGGTTTATGGTGTTAGTAAAGGCTAGAAGGGCTGAAGTAGTGCTGTGATGAGGACGGAAGCCATGCTGAGTGTCTGCCATAAGGCGATTTTGGATTAGGTGGTGCATGAGTTGTCTATGAATACATTTTTCCATAATCTTTGCAAGTGGAGAGAGTATAGCTATTGGCCTATAATTGGTGAATTCAGTAGAGCTGCCTCCTTTGTGAAGTGGGATGACATAGGATATTTTCCAGATTGTGGGAATTTTAGCTTCTACTATGGTTCGATTGATTAGTATTGAGACGGGGTAAGCAATAGCACCAGCTGATTTTTGTAGGTACTCGGCAGGGAGTTGATCAGCAGAAAGTGTAGTGGGTTTTAATTTTTTGATCAAGGTACGGATAAGTGAAGTGGCAACTGGTTGGAAGCTGAGCAGTAGGTTTCTAGGGGTGCTACTTTCAGGACCAGGGGAGCTAGGAGGTAGTTGGCTAGCTAGGGCTTGAATTGTCTCAGTAAAGAATTGGTTAAAACTATCAGAAACATCTTCAGGAGTTTTAACAATAGTAGCAGCAGGGATTGGGGTTGAAGTTTGTCCAGGATGTAGCAGATTATTTAAACCTGCCCAAAACTTCTGAGGGTTATTTTGATTTACTGTCTGTAAATTACAGTAGTATTGTTTTTGTCTTTTTTGGTTTTGTTCCTGGATTGCCTGTATTTAATGTGATCTTGAGGGTCTTTAGAAGAACGCCATAAAGCCCATGCTTTGTTTCTAAGGGTAATTTTGAGTTTAGACTATAGAAAGCCATGGTGCAGATTTTGCCTTGGTTCTCTTTGAACGAACAGGTGCATGCAAATCAAGGATCTCAAGGAATTTGTTGTTAAAGTATGCTACTGCTTCCTCTACGGGGAGGTGTTTTAGAATAGACCAATTACATGAGTTTAGTTCTTGTTGGAATTTGGCAGGGTCAAAGTTTTTATTGTTTCTAACCTGAGTAAGGTTTGTTGGGAATTAATGGTTTTGTGCTTAATTACATATGTGAGAAGGTGATCGCTTAGGCCATTAAGGAGGGTACAAGAGGTGTACAGTTGGGGGTGATGGTTTATGAGTACCCAGTCAAGTATACTTTCTTTTTGGTTGGGTTTACCTATCCTGGTAGGGGTGGATATGATTTGTGTAAATGCATGCAGGTTAATATGGGTGGTTGGGGATTCTGAGGAACAGGTGCCCCAGTCTATATTAAAGTCTCCAAGTAGCAGGGTTTCTTGGGGGTAGTGACATGATAGCCAGTGCAGGATATCTTCAAATGTAGATATATTGTTACCTGGGGGAATGTACATACAGATGATATTAATGCATTTATTTTTATTAAGTTGCAATTTGGTGGCAAGAACCTCTGAGTTATTAATCTGAGGAGGTTGTATTACATCTATGGTGACATTCAACTCAGATTTATAGAGTACAGCTACCCCACACGATCCAGCCTGTGTATGTTGTACCCAGGTGTTAACACTTCATTGTCTTTAGTGTTAGGTTTTAACCAGGTTTCAGATAAACAGAGAATCTCAGGGTGTGGACATCCAGAAGTGCATGCAATTCATGTACCTTCTTATTAATGCTTCTAATATTGAGATGACAGACTAGGAGAGAGTTAGTTGGCCTATTAATTGTAGGTTTGTAGCTTAGATTGCAAGTAGAGGGGGTATGTGTATCTGAAGTGAGTGGGCCAGGGTTGGGGTGAATATCACCACCAAGTATTAGGTTGAGTCTATATTTGGTGATGAACTTCAGGAATTTGTTTATTAGTTTGTGGTAGTGTTTGGATCTAGAGCTAATGTGCCTGGGGTTGAGATGTTGATAGACTGAACAAGATGTTGGATAGGATCTGGTACTGTAAGTATGGTTGAAGGTGGAAGGATTTACAGCTGGGGTGATAGTATGGCCTTTTGGGACTTGAAATCCCGTGAGAAACTGGTTTTCATACAAGGTAAGGAGGTATGGTGTGAACAAGAGGGGTAGTAAACAGGAGTCTATCATTATCTGTGATTCAGCTAGTGAGTTAAGGAACTGTTTTACCTGGTGATGCAACACCAGAAGATTGAGTGGTGAGGTAAAGGTACTGGAAGGGGGATGGGAGAATGCCAGATGAAAGCTAATAGGTGCTATTAAAATGTAGGTAGTAGAAAGGGGGTGGGTGGAATTATACCAGATGAAAGCAGATAGGATCTAGAAAGTGGGGGAGTGGCTATAGTACTATAAATTTAGAGGTACTGGGGGGTGGGATGGAATTGGGGGCAGGGAGGGGAGCGAAGAGAGCTCGAGCGTAGTGAGGGCGAACGTAGCGGGGCTATTGCAGTTTACAAGGTTTCCTAAGGTGTCCTAAAGCTATAAGGTGAGTATTACAGCTCTTAATGTAAGAGTAAAATGTACTTCCGTTACAGGGGAAGGAGGCAACCTCTCAAGTAGAAACAGAGCCCTATGGCTGACCAATATGGTGACCTGCTTAATTACAAAGCACTGTAAGTGAAAGCTTAACAAATGTTTTTTTGTGTGTGCAACCTACTCTGTTTAAATGTTGAGAGAAACTGATTGCAGTCCTGTAGACACCGTTTTGTAGGGAACTGTAGAGTTCAATCTGTTTAAATGTTGAGAGAAACTGATTGCAGTCCTGTAGACACAGTTTTGTAGGGAACTGTAGAGTTCAATCTGTTTAAATGTTGAGAGAAACTGATTGCAGTCCTGTAGACACCGTTTTGTAGGGAAATGTAGAGTTCAATCTGTTTAAATGTTCAGAAAAACTGATTGCAGTCCTGTAGACACCATTCTGTAGGGAACTGTAGAGTTCAATCTGTTTAAATGTTGAGAGAAACTGATTGCAGTCCTGTAGACACCGTTTTGCAGGGAACTGTAGAGTTCAATCTGTTTAAATGTTGAGAGAAACTGATTGCAGTCCTGTAGACACCGTTTTGCAGGGAACTGTAGAGTTCAATCTGTTTAAATGTTGAGAGAAACTGATTGCAGTCCTGTAGACACCGTTTTGTAGGGAACTGTAGAGTTCAAACTAAGTCACACCAGGTCAGCCAAGGGGGGATCCTAAGCACCTAGATTTGAAATCATGCCACCTTTTTTGAATGTCAGAGGCCTGAGAGCAATCTCTTTTGAAGTACACATGGCAACAGTATTCCCAAAGAGCAATTATTCCAAAAAGGTCTATGGGATAAAAGAATCCTCTTCCTCAGAACCATAATCAAGAGGGGGAAGAATCTGACAGGAGTAAGCTAGGGATTCCCCTCCAGAGTCCAAGTCCTCATCTGCAGAATCCCTAGAGCTGACAAACACTTGCAGGATGCTCTGTTATGGAACAGAAAACCTTGAGGAGGTATGTCATTGGGCCAATGGAGAAGAAACACTACCTTCTTGGGCACCTTCTATTTTTCCTTCAATATTGCTTCAAGGCAAGGCAGTGTGGGCAAATCAAGCTAATTTAAAAAAGGGTTTGGGATCCAACTTTCATTACATCTGAGAAGGTTATCTTCACAAAATACCTACAGAAGATACAAACATAATTAGGAAGACACATTGGAATACCAGAAATTTAGTGTATGAAGTTACCAAGGAAGCCTAAATACAGACAGACAGTGAGCACATTCCCCCAGCTCTTCAAATGAAGACAAAAAAAGTGTCTGTTACTTCTGGCACACCAACCAGGTGGTCATGATACAGGAGACACAATCCCCTCCAGCTCCAGCCATTCAAGTCCCATTTCTTCACTGTGCCTACTACCCTCCTTCCTCACATTTTACTATTAAAAAAATAATTTTTCCTTTTTACGAATAGCAAACTAATTGCTACAGTTTAAACCACACATGGAGTGGAGTGCTACAGTGCTCAGGTTTGACCAGAAATGCAGTACCAACTTTTAAAAAACATTAGTACAATAAAAAATGATTGGGATGGCAGATGGCTGTTTGCACTTCCTAAAACTTTGTGTCTGGGGCAGTTGCCCCTTTCGCCCCACCCTAGCTATGCTTCTGATAAGAATGCTCAGGTCTATTAAATCAAACTCTTCATCTAATAATCAATCTTACAGGGCAAATGCAAATCCTTCAATTAAGCAGGGGGTAACACCTTATAAGACATTAGCACCAGCAGCTGAGAGTCTCCAGAGTGGACAAGTTCAAATACAGGACTGCCAATTCACTTCTGCAACACTTCAGATATGACAGGATACTGTGTACAATGAAATCAGGTTGCATACAACAACTCAAACTAAACAAACAACTCAGAGGATGTCCATCAAAGGTAAATCTGGCCTCCCAGGCCAAGGACAACCACAATGCATTCTTTACCTATGTCTGCAACCTCAAAGGCAAGAAGCAATTGCATGCAGAGCTTATTGTAAATGGAACCACCTATACTAAGCCAGAAGATATAGCAAACCTACTGTCTTGACAACTTCAGCTCCAGCTTTACTCCTCTCCCCCCCCCCCTCAACCTTTGCTCAGGAAATACCATCACATATAACTAGCCTTGCTAACACCAGGGAATAGGCCCTTAAGGCCAAGAACAATGCATCAATGGGTCCAGACAATATCCCAGGATGCCTTATAACAGCATGAGACATGACCTATCAGGCCCTCTGGCAATGCTATTTAACTGTAGCCCCCAAGCAGGCGTTGTGCCTCATGAATTGAGAGCAACAGTCATCCCTCTGCACAAAAGTAAGCCATCTACAGACCCTGAAAACGACAGACCCATAAGTCTCAGTAGTCTAATATGCAAAGCCATGGAAAGAATTATCACAGAAATTATCAATAATGATACAGTAAACCTCCAGGCACTGGGCCCAACCCAATTTGGTTTCGTCAAGGGCAGGTTATGCTTACTCAGCCTGGTGAACTTCTTTGAGGTTACCAAAGCAATGAATGAGGGCAAAATGGTTCACACTGCCTACCTTGACCTGGCCAAGGTATTTAAGAAAATACCTCACTTTAGTATTGTTGGCAAACTCAAGAGGTTAGGTAAAACCCTTATGTTACCTGGGGACTAGCCAACTGGCTCAGAGACAGGACCCAAGAAGTTAGAATTGGGAAGTCCACCTCTACAAACAGGCCAGTCACAAGAGCAGTCCCTCAGGGATTGGTTCTGAGACGGGTCTATATTATAACAGATGATCGAACGTTGTTATATCGACCCCTAAATGCCGAATACACAAAACAGTGAACAACCCGAACAGCTGTTCCCAAATAAAATAAAAAAAAAAAACACTAAATAAAGTGGGGGGTTTCACCACCCCCCACACCCCCCTACTTAAATATACCAACTCTGAGATTGCATTATAGTGGAGGAAATGGCAAAATCTGGATGGACAGCCCAGCAATTTTTTGTCCCCTGGGAAAAAATTTGCTGTTCCAGCCATTCACTATCTTGCCGGTTCAACAGGTAGTGTTCGAACTAACAGCGTTCGATCATCTGATTGTTTGCTGCTCTAAAGCAGACCCCCTGAGACTGCTCCTTTTTGGCATTTACTTCTCTGAAGTCAAGGCCAATGTCAATGGCCTGACAAAATTTGCAGATGATTAGAAATTAGGAGCAGTCATTGAATTCCACACCAACACAAATGTTCTCCAGAAATAGCCGACACAAACCACTCGAGTCAGAGCCATGGACTAAAACTAAATGTCATGAAATGCATAACAGTATCCTTCAGGAAGTCATCTACTCCTGGTAACTATCATACTGACAACACACGCCTTACAGCTGACCCAGTAGTCAGGGACTTACGGACACACAGACAGTAATCTAGCCTTTGACTATCACGTGTCTAAAGTAATGAGGAAACCATTCTATGCTGCGCACCATATAAACAAAGATATGGCATCTAGATCCAAGGATGTCCTTGTTCTACTGTATTCGACATTCATCAAACCTATCGAGTAAAATGCCCCCATTGGTATGTCTCTAATCAGGCATATCCAACAACTGGAATATCCACAGAGATTCCTCACCAAAAGAATACAGGGTGTTAAGTAACATGCCCTATGCAGACCCCTCAGGGTCCTGTCCCTGTACTCTGTCCCCTACAGGCTGTTGAGGGGATATCTATGCATGGCATACAGGGCATTGTCAAACCCCTGTCTGGCGGACCTCCTACATATCAGCAAAAGAAACAGCACCAGAATTATTCATTATGAAGACTTAAACCTTGCCTGTGATATAAACAGGACTTGTGGAGAGAGAGGTATATATCTCAGAGACAACCCCTTCTCTGGAACAGCTTTCCCTATCCATGTGAAGCAGAATTTCCCCTTACCAAATTCAAGTGCAACTTGGACAGCTGAATGGAGAACAGGAAATTCATCCCTGGTTTGACAACAATGTCTCTAATGGACACAGGCAACCTGTAAATGGTTTATCTCCCAGGCCCCTGCTTCTAACTGTTTCATCTCCCAAGCCCCTGCTTACACTTATCAAGGGTACCAGAACTTGTCAGAGATTTGGGATGCATGGCTAGGCTTAAAAAGGCCCTTATGGTCGTTAGCCTAGTAAACACCTATGAGGCTGGCATAATGGTTAAGGTGTTTGCCTTAAAGACACAAGGTACGGGGTTTGATTCTCACAGGGGGTAACTGGCTAGGCTTAAAATGGACCATAAGGGCAATTAGCCTAGTACTAATCTATGACAAGTCACTCCACAATAAGTACAAATATGACTCTGTCATTGTCCATGTTGGAGATAATGACTTGAGACGTACCTCCCTGGACTACATGAAGAGAGACATGATAGACCTCTCGGATCATGTGGTCCAGGCAGGTATGACTCTAGCCCTGAGTAGCATCCTGCCTTTACACAGAATGATACCACAGTATAAGGACAAAATGATTGACTTCAACAATTGGCTAAGCTTCTGGTGTCATTCAAAGGGGATCCAGTATCTGTCTGCCTGGGACGACGACATGATCGACAGACCACTATGCTTTGCTAGAGATGGTCTACACTTGTCGCCCCTGGGATTCAGGTTACTGGCTAAGGTTCTTGCCACTCCTATAGTGCCTTTTTTAGGCAAATTTCAAAGGACAAAACCACCACCTTAACAGGTACAAGCATGCAAAATCTGAAGTTAATGCTACTCAATGTTAGAAGTCTAAACCTCAAAATGCTCTCTCTCGAGGCACTCTTAAAAATGGAGAACATCGATATTTGTGCAGTAACTGAGACCTGGTTCAAGGCTCCAGAGAGCACCCCTGCAATACCAGGATACAACTCTTACCACACTTTTTGGCCACTAAACCAGGACCGAAACACTAAAGGTGGAGGAGTGTCCATATTCACCACGGATATTCACACCACCAGGCTAGTTGCCAAACACCATGCATCTGAAATTCTCCAGGTGCAACTAACACTAGGCAAGACTGCAATCCAAACTGTAGCTTGCTACAGATCTCCGACCATGCCCCAAGATTCTCACTACACCTTTCTAAACATAATGGAAAATATTAAGATACAACCAAACGCCCTAATACTTGGTGATTTCAACTACCCTGCCATTAACTGGGAAAACTACTCGTGTACCAACATCTTTGCCCAATGTTTTTTGGAATTCATAAATTCCAATGCCCTGGATCAAATAATCCATAGTCCCACCAGGGGCTCCAATATCCTAGACCAGGTCATTACCAAAATGGGAAATCGATGCACACACCTATGGTCACCCCCTCAATGGTCAGGTCTGACCATAAGCTAATCACTCGCTATCCACATCCCTCCCCACAGTAAGGAAACCTCCGTAAAAAAAACTTCTCCAAAGCCAACTTCATGCTACTCAAGTCATAAGTGGCAAACTTCAAGACAACAATGCAGACGGGAACTGAAAATTCGACTGCTGAATCCTACACTAAGGCACTGTACGCGCACATCCACTCGTGCATGAATCATGCCATCCCAAATAGAACCAAGACGCTCTCCTCCAAAAAAAGGAAGTCAATCTGGTGGTCCCCTGCCATAAACAAACTTTACAACAAAAGGAAGAAACTGTTGCAGAAAAGAGGAAAATCCCAGGATGCAAAAAACTACCTTACCAGCCTCAGTAAGAAGCTGAGATCCCTTATAAAATCCTCCAAAGCTAGTTACGAAAATAAAATTGCCAAAGATTCCAAAGACAACCACAAAGCATTCTATAGCTATATCAAGAATCTAAATGGTAATGCTCAGATCTGCTCTGAGCTACAACAGAATGACATTAAATATACTGATTCCAAGGATACTGCCAATATCCTGGCAGATCGATTCAGTACCAACTTCACCCCCCTCTCATCCCCTAAAGGTCTCATCTCAATACCAAAAGACTGCCAAATTCCAGTAATAATGGCCACACAGGTAAAAACCACACTTTCCAAAGCTAAGAATACAGCATCCATGGGAACAGATAACATCCCGGGCTGTGTACTACATGAACTACAAAATGAACTGGCACCTCACCCAAGTGTCATGTTTAATAATAGCCTCACCTCAGGCTTTGTGCCCACTGAGTGGCGCACAGCTACAGTTATCCCACTCCACAAGGGGGATCCCCTTTGGATCCTGTGAACTACTGCCCCATCAGTCTGATGAGCCTGATCTGCAAGGCCATGGAACGTATTATCATGAAACTTATAAACAAAGACATTGGCAACCTGCAAACACTGGACCCCACCCAGTTTGGGTTCGTGAAGGGCTGATCTTGCCTCCTGATCCTGACTGACTTCTTCGAATCAGTCTCCAGAGCTGTGGACGAGGGTAAGGCGGTCCACACAGCCTATCTGGACCTCGCCATGGCCCTCAACACCATCCCCCACTCTGGAATCATAGATAAACTTACTACACTGGTCATTAATCCCTATGTCACTCGATGGGTTGTCAACTGGCTTACTGAAAGAACCCACAGTGTAAAAGTAGCAGACTCCAAATCCAGCTCCAGACAAGTGACAAGTGGAGTACCTCAGGGTTCAGTCCTGGGACCGCTCTTGTTTGGCATCTACTTCTCTGAAGTACAGGCCAACACTAAGGGACTCTGGCTAACAAAGTTCGCAGATGACTGCAAAGTGGGAGCCATTATTGAATCCCCAAATGATGTGGATATTCTACAAAAGGGCCTTACAGAAACAGATGCTTGGTGCCAGAGCCATGGGCTCACGCTCACTGCCAAGAAGTGTATGGGAAAAGCATGTACCTGTGAATTCCCACATAGGTGACAGTACACTAAGTGTGACAAGAGACTTGGAACACAATTGGACAATGGTCTCACCTTCGATAACTTCACCACAACAGTCAGGAAATCTTTCTATGTGGCACACCTCATCACTAAGGGCTTTTCACCCAGAAAAAAGGAGATCATTGTCCCACTGTAGTCCTCCCTCATTAGACCCATTATAGAATACAACACCTCGTTTGGTATGTACCTCTCAAAACATCTGCAACAACTGGAAAGGCCACAGAAATATCTCACTAAAAGAATCACAGGCCTTAAGCAAATGCCCTATGGTGACCATCTAAAAAAAACTCCAGCTATACTCTTGTTGTGTATCGTATATTCCGAGGTGATAGCTGCTTAATATACAAGGCCATGTCAAACCCAGAGCTGTTGGACATGCTACACTTAAAGAAATCCCAATCCGTCAGAGCCACATGTTCCAGGGATCTAAACCTTGTCAACACAATGAACAAAACATTCTGGAGGTATAGATTCCTGACCCAGAGACTCCCCAGGCTCTGGAAAAGACTGCCCATACATGTCAAGCAGAATGCCTCTTTGGCCCTCTTCAAAAGGAACCTTGACGACTGGATGGGAGATAGGAAATTCACCCTGGGTATCATGTCAGTTGCCCTGCTAGACAGGGTCCAGGGGAAGTAAATATTGTGGGAAGAAATAGCCAGGGAATTGTTATGGTTAGGCTTGTATAGGCCCTTGGGCCGATAGCCTAGTAGCAACCTATGACCCTTTGAACTTGATGACAAAGCAGCATGACAACTGACCTTAAAATATACAGTCAGTCTAATATGCTGTGTCTGAACACATTAACCAGGCAGGGGTGTCCTCCTCTCCCCTGTATTTGTGCTACATTTAGAGCCACTGGCTAAGAAAATAAGGGACTAAAATTCATGGATATAATTGGTATGGGAATCAAGGAAATCTGGTTTTATTTGGAGATGATATTTTGTACCAAGTAAAACCAAAAAAGGACATTTCAGTGTTGTGGAACATTGAGACAGTCTGAAGTCTTTTCGGGAAATGAAATTAATGAAGATAAAACAAAGGTTATAATATGGGTTAAAAAGAAGTCTGTTATGGCATCTAAGGATACGTGGGAAGAGACTAATCAAAAGATAACACAAAAACTGAGAAACTGAAAGCTCTGTTTTATGGATATGGACAGCAAAATACAAGCAGTGAAAACGTTTTAGCCCCTTTAGTTTTATACACAGGTCAGGCATATTTTTTATCAACCAGAAAATATGTTGTGGACAGTAATTAACAGTGCTGAAGGATTTTATGTGGGAGGGAAAGAGGGCCAGGGTCAAGTGGGACAGAACAAGGTGGTTTAGGATTACCTGACTTGAAAGGATATTTTACAGCTACTCAGTTAAGGCTTGTATACGTAACACAAGCAGAAAGCTTTAATTCAAAGTTGAAAGGGATGATGATGATGATGATGATAAAGTGGGAGGAATTCAAGAAATAAGAAGAGACTGTGATTTTGGATGCAGATCCTTAAAGAGGATAACAGCCAAGCAGATTGTTATATTCATAATGTAGAAGAAAGTATTCTAAGAACTAAGCCAACACAAGAATGAAGAAAGAAGATTTTGCCAACAGGGGTGACTGTAATTAGAGGTACAGTAAACTCTCCCTTAACCGGTGTCCATGCCGGTTAAGTGTAGTTTCTGGTTGCCTGAGAGCTGCTTTGTGATATTTGATTGGCTTGTATACCAGCATATGAGCCAATCAAAAACTGCAAAGCAGAGCCTCTTCTGTTCAATGAGTAACAGCCCAAAACTGAGTAGAAGTGGCTCTGCTTTGCGATTTTTTTTTTTTTTTTTTTTTTACTGGTTAGTATGTCAGTATAAAAGCTAATCAAAATTGCAGTTGCTTGAGTTCCGGATAAAAGGGACTTTACTGTACAGAGAATAGGCAACAGGGGGATGGAATTTACTGAAGAAATCTGGCAAAGGAACCAAGGTATTGGGAGTAAATAACTAGAGGGGGAAAGATAACGAATAGGGAGAGGCCATGAAGACATCTGGACTGCAGGCTAGAGACCGTCTTTTTTTCAAAGATTGTTAGGGTATAGGCAAAGAGAAACTGATTGTAGAGTTTTTAGTTGAATCCAGAACAGAAGCTGCTGTTAAAAAAGGGATAATTACCAGGGCATATAAAATACTGCATGCTAACTGCAGGAATCAATCATAGAAGGTTAGAAAAGATTGAGAAGACAGACTGGATAAGCAATTACAAGAAAACAGAGAGGACATATGTATCCATCCATCCATCCACAACCCCTTCTTCCATTTTTACATCTTTGTGACCCCTTGATGTGTCATCTTTGTTGGGTTATTCCAAACGATGTTGGGGTGGAATATGTCAGACAGTATTTGACATCCTATACAGCATTTTCTGCCAATAAAATTGAGTTAATATTTGTTACTTGAAATTATACTTGAAAATAATGTTTTTGTATTTGGTGATAATTTCTATCTACAGAAAACTGGTGCAGCAATGGGAACTGCATGCGCTAACAGTTACGCTAATTTAGTGCTTGCATACTAGGAGAAAAATGTTGTTCTAGAAGGTAATGTGTACACCCCCTTCAATATGTTTCTACAGGCATTTTGTGGATGATACTCTGGAAAGATGGTGAACATGACCTTAGTGCTTTCACTGATTTTCTGCATGGAACAACAAGTTTTCTTAAGTTTAGTTAGATATCCTCCACAGATGTTATAGGTTTTTTGGACATCTCAGTCTGCAGAAATAATCTGTACGAGCTGGTAAAGTGCATCCACAAGAAACTGTCTAAGAAAAATACTCTCCTTTTGAGTAGTAGTATGCACCCAGGTCACATTACTTGCAATACTTTGAAAAGACATGAGGCTACATAACAGAGAAGATGATGTGGTTACGACCTTTCAACAACTTAAAGATTTTATGGATGCAGTCATATCTATGGAAATTCAACTCAGCCCACATATATAAATCTTCTAAAAACTTTTTAGAGTCTTTCAAAACTGTATCAAACTCATCTAAAACAGGTCTAATGGTCTTCTCAACAGAAATCAATAGGGGTTCTGTTACCCATCCTCTGCTGGATAAGATAGGTCTCATTGAAGGTTCCACAGTACTTAGCATTTTTGCTTTGAAGTGTTTGCATAGGTATTTTTACACCCTAAGCATAATCCAAAGAATTTTTCATCAGGTAGAAGGCAAATTATTGGAGGTGTGATAGGGAAGAAAGAGGTAACTCAGAATATATGTTTTGGGAGTGTAATGAGTTGGCAAAGTTAAAAAATTCCCTACAGAGTACTGTCAGAAATAATGGGTGAACAAATTGGTGCAACTAAGAAATTATTTTCTAAACTGGGATACAGGAATCTAAACTGCCTAGAGACAACTAAGGCATTGCTAAATTTAATTCTGGTGTCTGCCACAAAGCAAGTGCTAAAAAACTGAAACCAAAGTCTAATTGTAGTAGTAAATACTACAAGAGATAAAAGAACTGGAAGAGGACTCTTTAGAAAAGGGTAAGAGTAAACGGGGAACAATAAATGCAAAATGATGTTTTGGAAGAAACATGAGGTTTAAGGGCAGGCAGAAATTGAGCAATTTAAGCAATGTTGGATTGACAGTAACTATACAGAAGAATATATACGATGTTTAATGTTTGTAACTTTGAAAATGTTAATATGGTTTGTTTTCTTTTATATAAATGTAGGTTTGTCTATGTCATAAGTGATAATTCAATAAAAGTGTTGAAATAAAAAAAATGTACAGGCACTGCATCACCACCACAAAGGGTGGTAACTAAAAATAGAATGACTGTCTTTTCAGAAAGAGAAGGAAATGCCTCCATGCCGACTGGAATCGGCCTCAAGGTGAAGACACCATGGAAGACTAACAATGGATATGTATTTCTGTTATTTTTTTTCCTGCTTCTTTCCTTTAATGTTCTTCATCAGTTTCCATCATTTAATCAGAGTGATCTCTAAGTTCTTGACAAAGATTACAGGACCCGATAGCCTAACAACATCCAAGACAAATGCAACCCTTGAGGTTACTCTGATGGACAGCTGTGAGCCCAGAGATGCAGGGGTGAAACAGCAAAGAACACAATAAAATTATTTTGAAATTGGCGGAAAGCTTCACTAGAAGTTGCATGAACTCTGTCTCAAGTATCGCATGCACTACCACTGGGAAATAACTTATGAGAGACAGGGGAGATCCCCCAATCTCAGGTCTTGATATTAGCTACATCAGATACAGTCAAATGTCTCTTCCCAATAAGGAAGAAGTACTCTTAACATGCTTTGCAAACATCTGCCTGAGGTCGAGGGGTTAACAACGCAAAGAACTGCTTTGTTGAAACAATCCATCATACCTCTCATGACTGAAGCATGAATATGACCATAAAAAGAAGACGTAATGCAAGAGATATTCAATGATTTCAGTCATAACGCAAACTGCTGCACTGATGTGAATGTATGCCCATAGACTCCTGGGATATTTTCCCCCTATAATGCTGATGAAGTGTTCTGAAATACTGCCATTAAAGGGGTGGAAAACAGAAGACAAGTAATGCAAATGTGCACTGAATGACAGGGCACTGAAATGATGTACTCCATAAATTAAGATGATACACGTGACAGCATATGTTACATGCTATGACTGAATTTTATCAAAAAACAGTAGAAAAAAATTTCAAGGAAGTTGTCACACATTTCTCATGAAGCAATAAAATGCACTTTGTCCACAGATCTTCCATGCCATCTGCCCAAATGAACTCTACTCTCCTGAAGTGAAACTTGATTACTTGTTTTACAAAACTAATTGAAAAGCAAGGATTGTGGAGACATTTATGTGAAGCAAAATATTCTTACACACACAAAAATCTGTTGACTGCATCAAAAAATACTTCCCCCTCCTTAGACACCTATGCATGATCTCTTTCTGGACAGAGGTCTATATAGACGCACAACGTTTTTGCTTGTAATGAAAAATTTAACAAACATTCTACTACCCAAACAGCAGAGACCTCCAAAGCATAAATGCATTCGACCACCACAACACAACACTAATCACAAGACACACAACTCTTCTAAACAGTGTGCCACTCAACCAAAGCCCCCAAGGCAAAACAGCATGCCCAACACACTAGTTATAGGTGATTCGATAGTGAGGCACACTGATGTCCCACTCACTAGTTTGAATAAGGAGAAAGTAACAATGAGCTACCTGTCAGGTGTCAGGATCCACCACATAATGCACGCACTCAGGTCCCTCAACAACAGGTACAAATATGACTCTGTCATTGTACATGTGGGTGTGAATGACCTGAGACATACCTCTCTGTACACGAAAAGAGACATGGAAGAGCTCTTGAATTATGTAGCCCAGGCATGTATGACCCTAGCCCTGAGCAGCATCCTACCATCACCCAAAATTATACCACAGTACAAGCAGTAAATGACTGGTTTCAACAACTGGCTAAGTTTCTGGTGTCATTCTAAGGGGATCCAGTATCTGTCTGCCTGGGATGACATGATTTAAAGACCTCGATGCTTTGCTAGAGATGACCTGCATCTATCAGCCCTGGGGCTTCCTGATACTGGCCAAGGCTCTTGCCACCCCTATAGTGCCTTTTTTAGGCGGTGTTCCAAAGACCAAAGTACTACCATAACAGCTACAAACAAATGCAATCTGAGGGCCATGCTGCTCAATACTAGAAGTCTAAATATCAAAATACATCCCTCGAAGCACTCCTTAAAATGGAGAACATAGACATTTGTGCCATAACAGAGACTTGGTTCAAGGCAGCAGAAAGCACCCCTGCACTACCAGGCTATAACTCATTCCACACCTTTCAGCCCCAGAACTTGGACCGAAGCTCCAAAGGTGGTGGTGTTTCCATATTCATAAAGGATGCGCACACCTCCAGACTGGTAGCCTAACATAACGCATCTGAGATACTTCAGGTGCAGCTAATACTGGGTAAGACAGAGATTCAGGTCGTAGCTTGCTATAGGTCCCCAACCATGTCCCAAGACTTCACAATGCACGTTTGTAAGCACCCTGGAGAATATTAGGGTCAAACCTAACACTCTCATACTGGGCAATTTCAACTAGCCCTCCATTAACAAGGAAAACTACTCATGTACCAATACACTTGCCCAACATTTCCTGGAATTCATTAATTCCAATGCCCTGGACCAGCTCATTCTTACCCCCACTAGAGGTAGCAACATCCTTGACCTGGTCATTACTAACATGGGCGACCGTTGCTCTACACCAATAGTCAACTTTTCCCTGGTTAGATCTGACCACAAACTAATCACCTTGAAAATCCACATACCTTCTGCAAAGCTAACTTTGGGGTCCTAAAAACAGAGGTGGCAAACTTCACAGCACCCATGCAAATGGAGATCAGTTGCATGACCGCCAAATCATACACCAATGCACTGTATGAACACGTACACAAATGCATGGATCTTGCCATACCCAATAGAACCAAGACACTCTCCTCCAAAAAAAAGGAAGCCAATCTGGTGGTCCCCTGCCATAAACAAACTCTACAACAGGAGGAGGAAACTGATGTGTAATAAGGTGAAGTCCCAAGAGTGGAAAAACTCCCTCATCAGCCTCAGCAAAAAGTTGAGATCCCTCATCAAATCCACTAAAGCTAGCTATGAAAACAGAACTGCAGCAGATAGTAAAGACAACTACAAGGCCTTCTACAGTTATGCAAAGAATCTCCACGGCAATACCCAGACTTGCTCTGAGCTACTGCACATTGGTACCACCTATACCGAGACAACAGATATTGCCAATATACTGGCCGACAGATTCAATGCCAACTTTACCCCCCCCAAGGCACCAGTCATAAGGTAGTAGATTGCCAGGCACCCAGTATTACTGTTGCATAGGTTAAAACAGCACTGTCCACAGCCAAGGATACAGCTTCTATGGGACCTGGCTGTGTTCTACATGAACTGCAGAGTGAACTGGCACCTTACCTGTGTGTCCTGTTCAATCACAGCCTCACCCCTCAGGCTTTGTCCCTACCAAATGACGCACTGCTACAGTCATCCCTCTCCGCAAAGGAGGAGTGACTACAGATGCTGGGAACTATCACCCCATTAGCCTGATGAGTCTGATATGCAAAGCTATGGAATGCATCATCATGGACCTAATAAACAAGGATATAGGGAATCTCCAAACTCTGGATCCCACACAGTTTGGTTTTGTGAAAGGTAGATCATGCCTGCTCTACTTGGTCAACTTCTTTGAGTCAGTCAACAGACCTGTGGATAAATGTAAGGTGGTTCATACAGTCTACCTTGATCTGGCCAAGGCCTCTGATACCATTCCCCACTCTGGAATCATAGAAAAACTCACTAAGCTAGGCATCAACCCCTGTATCACTAGGTGGGTTGCAAACTGGCTCATAGGTAGAACCCACAGTGTGAAAGTAGATGACTCCAAGTCAGACTGCCGACCAGTCACAAGTGGAGTCTCACATGGTTCGGTCTTGGGTCCTCTCCTGTTTGCTATCTACTTCTCTGAAGTCCAGGCCAACACGAAGGGACTCTGGCTGACAAAGTTCACAAATGATTGCAAGTCGGGAGCTATTATTAACTCCCCGAGTGATGCTGACATCCTACAGAAAGGCCTCACTGAGACCAATGACTTGTCAGAACCATGACCTTAAGCTCAATGCCAAAAAAGGTATTGTCATCCCCTTTGGGAAAAACCCGGTTCCCATGAATTACCACATCAATGGTAGTCCACTGAACACAGAAGGCGTTATAAGAGATCTGGGAACACAGGTTGACAGCAACCTCTCTTTTGACCATCACATTGCCACTGTGGTCAGAAAGTCCCTCTATGTGGCACATCTCATTACTAAGAGTTTTGCATCCAGGAAGAAAGAGGTCATTGTCTCCCACTACTCTTCCCTCATTAGGCCAATCATTGAGTACAATGCCCCATTTGGCATGTACCTCACTAAACACCTGCAACAACTGGAGAGGCCACAAAAGTACCTCACAAAGAGGATCCTAGGCCTTAAACATTTGTCCTTTATAGACAGACTGAAAAACTCCAACTATTCTCTATCTCAAATCACCTACTTAGAGGCGATCTCTGCTTGCTTACAAAGCCATGTCTGACCCAGCTCCGTTACAAATGCTACAGCTAAAGAAATCACAATCCCTCTGCACCACACACTCCAGAGACCTCAACCTCATTACCACAATCAACAGAACATGCTGGAGGGACAGGTTCATAACCCATAGACTGCCCATGCTATGGAATAGACTTCCCATACATGGCAAAACAGAGCACCTCACTGGCCCTCTTCAAGAGAAATCTTGATGAGTGGATGGGAAATAGAAAATTCACCCCAGGATCACTCCAGTGGCTTTACTCGACAGGGGCACTGGGAACTAAGGTCATGTGGCACAATGCCACGGTAATCCTATGGGCTAGGCTTGTAAAGGCTAAAGGGACATTAGCCTAGTACACCTATTATTTTTTTGTCCAATTTATTTATTTTCTGGTTTGAATTACATATATTATTCTGGTAAAATCTAACAGTGTGCTGAACTAATAGTAAACAGAATTTCCTATACCAAACCTGAGGATACAGCAAATTTGCTGGGCAATAAAATTTAACCCCCCACCCCACCCCCCGGAAATACCTTCTACCATTTTCCCCCAACCTACCACTAAAGAACAGGTCCTCACTGCACTCTCCAGTGCTAAAACACTGCATCAATGGGTCCTATTTTCAGCCCAGGATGACATTTTAATAGTTTGAAACAACCTGTCAGGCCGACTAGAATCTCTATTCAACCACAGCCTCTACGCACGCTTTTATCCCTAGGGAATGGAGGACTGCGACATTCATCCCTCTACACAAAAGGGGACCATTAACAGACCCAGGGAACTACAGACCCATAAGTTTGATTAGTTTTACATGAAAGGCTGTGGAAAGAATATCATGGACATGATGAAGATATAGAAAATCTTCAAACACTAGACTCATCACAGTTTGGTTTTGTCAAGGGCAGCATAACTCTCAACCACTTAGCACAAGAAATGGGGACAAAGGCCCAAAAATAGGGACAGATTTTAAATACTGATCTTATAAACTTAGAACAGATGTGTTGGTATGCATTTTTCTGAAGTTTATGAAGTCAAACTCAGGTGTCACTTAGTGACCTCAATCCTCAGTGATTTGCCAGAAAACCGCAAAATGTTATAAGAAACAGACCAAAAATATGGCAGAAATCTGGACAGTCTGTGAAACCTGGTGGACTTCTTCGAGAAGGTCACTAAAGCCACGGATGAGGGCATAATGATGCATACTGCCTAGTTCAACCTGGCAAAAGGATATAACACAATACCTCAACTCAGGTATTACAGACAAACTCACAAATTTAGGCATAAATCCCTGTGTCACAAAATGGATGGCCATATGGCCCACCGACAGGACACAAAGTTATGCTGGGGAAACTCTACGATCAAGCCTGTTGCTAATGGTGTCCCACACAGCTTAATACTGTGACCTATTGTTCAGAATATGCTTCTATGAAGTCAAGGCAAATATAGAAGGCCTTTGGCTGACCAAATTTGCTGATGGCAAGATGGATACTATCAATGAATCCCCAAAAATGAGGATATCCTCCAGGAGGGTCTGACACAGACAACTGGTGCCAGAGTCTTGGCCTAAAACTCAATGCAAAAAAAATGCACAATTATAACCTTTGGGAATCAACCACCCTGCAAATTATAACACTCCCCTAAGACTAGATCCAGTGGCAAGGGTCTTGGGAACTCAAGTTGACAATAATCTGAACTTTGATCACAACGTGTCCATGATAGTGAGAAAATCCTTCTACACGGCATACAAGGGCTTCATATCCAGATCTAATATCATAGCATCACTATACTCATTAGACCAAAAAGTGGAGTACAATGCAACCTATGTCAAGTACCTGACCAGAGCAGCCACAGAGGTTCCTCACTAAAAAGAATACAGGGTGTAAATAACAACCTTGGAGGACAGCCTCAAAGCCCTGTTCCTGTACTCCTACAGACTACTGATCTATGTCTAATCTACAAGGCATTCTCCAAATACAGCCCTGATGGATCTGCCACACATTTGCAAATCAAACAGAACTAGAATTATCCAATCTAAGGATCTAAACCTTGTCTGTGGAAAAAAAAAACAGAGGGATGGGTATGTATCTCAGAGATTATGCCTTCTCTGGAAGAGACTCCACATTCACATGAAACATAGTTCTTTGCAAAACCTATTCAAATGCAATTTGGATCAATTGATGAGAAATTGCAAATTCACTTGTAATTTGTCACCTGTGTCCCTTATAGACAGGGTTGGGTTGTAGATGCCCTAAGGCACAATAAATACCAAAGCCATTCCAGACCCTGCATACTGATAATTGAAAAAACTGGTGCATGAATGACTAGGCTCAAAAACGCTCTAGGCCTATTAGCTTTGTAACTTCCTAGGATCCTATAAAAGATGAGCTTAGGTCATTCCTCCAGTTTTTTTTCTATTACTACACATAGGGCAATGGAAATAAAAAAATAAATTATAGTGAATTTAAGTTCTTTTTTTTATATTCAGTGAATGAGTAACTAAAGATGTATTTCAGACTACCTGTAGCCTGAGATGGAATGTTACATTCCTTTCCTGTTACTGTAACAGACAGCACTTTCAAACTGCTGTTATCTGGCTGTACAAACAATTTACATAAAGTAGTATTAAAATTTAAGGTTTAAGGATTTTATCATACCAAATAATAAAAAATACCTTGCATCTTCTTACTCTCCCCTCTTTCACTTCTTTACTTCTATAAATATCTCTCTCATCTGTTTGCCTTTTTAAATATACCATTAAGTCTGTATTTCTCTCACTTTATATTACAATTTGTCTTGTATTATACTAACTAAGAGACATAAAGGAGCTCTCTGAGCATGTAGCCCAGGCCGGTATGATCCTGACCTTGAGTAGCATCTTACCCTCACCAAGAATGATGCCACAATATGAAGACAAGATGATCAATTTCAACAATTGGCTTAAGTACTGGTGTCATTCAAAGGGGATCCAATGCCTGTCAGCATGGGATGATATGCTCGACAAGCCACGATGCTTCGCTAGGGACAGCTTGCACCTGTCACCCCTGGGCTTTCGGATATTGGCAAAGGCTCTTGCTACCCCATTTTAGGCAAGGCTCAAAAGACAAACCCACCTCCATAGGTATCACAAGGGATAAGAAACTAAGAGTAATGCTACTCAACGCCAGAAGTCTAAACCTCAAGATGCATGCACTCGAAACTCTCCTTAGCATGGAGAACATCGATATCTGTGCAGTAACAGAAACCTGGTTTAGGGCTCCCGAGAGCACCCCAGCACTACCAGGTTATACCTCATACCATGCTTTTCGCCCCAAAACTTGGACCGAACCACAAAAGGAGGGGAGTATCGATATTCATCAAAGATACCCACACCTCCAGGTTGGTGGCAAAGCATGAAGCATCAGAGACTATCCATGTGCAACTAACAGTGGGTAAAACTGCCTTCCAGTTTATAGCCTGCTACAGACCACCCTCCCAAACCCAGGAACCCCACTCGGCCTTCCTGAGAACACTGGAAAATATGAAGGTCTCTCCAAACACCATTATATTGGGCGACTTCAACTACCCAAACATAGACTGGGAGCATTACTCTAGCTCCAACACCCTAGCCCAAAGGTTCCTAGAATTTATAAACTCAAATGCTATGGAACAACTTGTTACCACTCCCACAAGAGGGAAAACATACTAGACCTGATCATCACCAACATGGGGACTCTATGCTCCAGACCAGAAGTGTATCCCTCACTGGTAAGATCAGACCATAAACTAATCTCACTGGATATTCACATCCCGACCCCACCCCCTGCCCAGAAAACCACAGTGAAAACTTCTCGAAGCAAATTTCACACTCCTCAAAACCGAGGTGGAATCCTTCAAAGCCCCGGCCTGTGGAAAATACGCCCAGACCGCAGAATCCTTTATAAACGCATTCTATGAACACCTTCAGGAATGCATGGATCATGCGATCCCAAATAAAACCCAGACCCAATCCTCCAAAGGCAGACGTCCTGTCTGGTGGACCCCAGCAATAAACAAACTATACAATAGAAGGAGGAAGCTACTAAATGATAGAGCAAAATCCCAAAAAGGGAAGGCATCACTGATCAGTATTAGCAAAAAACTACGGGCACTCATAAAATTGTCTAAGGCCAGCTTCGAGAGAAAAATTGCACAGGACACTAAGGATAATCACAAGGCTTTCTTTAGTTATGTTAGGAACCTGGGTGGTAATTCCCAGATATGCTCAGAATTAGTCCAAAATGACAAAAAATACACTGAACCCACAGACATTGTCAACATCCTAGCTGACAGGTTCAGCGCAAACTCCCCCCCCCTCCCCACCAAAAGGGCAAATATCTATCCCAGCAGAGTGCTGCCCCCCTGACATCTCAGATGCTCAGGTAAGAGCCGCCCTCTCCAAAGCAAAAAACACAGCATCAATGGGACCAGACGGTGTCCCGGGCTGCGTCCTACATGAACTCCAAGAAGAGCTAAACCCAAACATAAAACTACTGTTCAATCTTAGCCTTACTACAGGATATGTGCCCAAAGAGTGGCGTACAGCAACAGTGGTCCCTCTCCATAAAGGTGGTACCTCACTGGATCCTGGAAACTATCGCCCCATAAGCCTGACTAGCTTGGTCTGCAAAGCTATGGAAAGGATCATCATGGACCTCATAAATAAAGATATTGGGGACCTACAGACACTGGATCCTACCCAGTTCGGCTTTGTTAAGGGCAGAGCCTGCCTCTTAAACCTGGTTGATTTTTTTGAAACAGTCACCAAGGTCATTGACGAGGGGAAGGTGGCCCACACAGCCTACCTGGACCTCGCAAAAGCCTTCGATACAATACCCCACTCGGGCATTATAGATAAGCTCACCAGCTTAAATATAAACCCCTATGTCACTAGATGGATTGCAAACTGGCTCAAGGACAGAACCCACATGGTTAGAATTGCTGGAGCCATGTCAGACTCCAAACCAGTTACAAGTGGTGTCCCACAAGGCTCAGTCCTGGGACCTCTCTTGCTCGGTATATATTTCTCGGAGGTACAGGCCAACACGGAAGGACTGTGGCTGACCAAGTTCGCAGATGACTGCAAACTGGGCGCCATAATCGACTCTCCAGCCAACACAAGCATCCTCCAAAAGGGCCTCATAGAAACAGACAACTGGTGCCAGAGCCATGGCCTCAAGCTAAATGCCAAAAGTGCATAGTCATCCCCTTTGGCAAAAACAAAGTGCCCACAAATTACCACATAGGTGGTAATCCATTAAGTACAGAAGAAGTAATTAGGGACCTGGGGACCCAAGTTGATAGCAATCTCTCATTTGACAACCACGTGGCCAAAGTGGTTAGAAAAACATTTTATATAGCCCACCTAATCATGAAGGGATTCACATCTAGATCAGGGGAGGTCATCGTGTCTCTTTACTCATCCCTCATCAGGCCCATAATTGAGTACAATGCCCCTTTTGGGATGTACCTTACCAGACACCTGCAGCAACTGGAAAGACCCCAAAAGTACCTCACCAAGAGGATCAAAGGGCTCAAATAGATGCCATATGCTGCCCGGTTAAAGAAACTCCAGCTCTACTCAGTGGCATACCGCCTGTTCAGAGGCGATCTGTGCCTGACGTATAAAGCCATGTCCAACCCGGAATTAATGGACATGCTGCACCTCAGAAAGTCCAAATCCCATCGAGCTACGTGCTCGAGAGACGTGAACCTCAGCACTGAAATAAATAGGACATGTTGGAGGGACAGATTCATAACCCAGAGGCTCCCTTCACTCTGGAATAAAATCCCAGTCCAGGTTAGGCAGAGTCCCTCATTGACTCTCTTCAAGAGGAATCTTGATGAGTGGATGGGAGATCATAGGTTTACCCCGGGTATCACTTCTGTGTCACTGTTAGACAGAGGCACAGTATACTAACCTCGAAAAAGGGCATAGCAAAATAAATTTAAAATGGGTGGCGAAAGCCAAACACATTCTGGCTAGGCTTATAAATGCCCTAGGGCAGACAGCCTAGTATGAACCTATGAACCTATGAACTTATGTTTAAATTCTCTATCAACTGGCTAAAGTTTTTCTAACTATTAAATCAACGCCATACAACTTGGATCAATTCTTAACCAATGTTATCATATTATGTCTAATCTGGTTAATTAAACTATAGTTGTGTTTTTTGGGTTCTGCTTTTGTACAATGTTTGCAACCTCAGATTCCTGCTGCCCTAAAACAGAGGCTCAACTGGCAAGATGAAAAGTACAGTTGTGTACACTTACCACAGATGTAGATGTTCGAGTGTATTCACTGTTGCATACATCCCATTTGGGTTATCCCTGCCAGGGTAGTCCTCGGCCAGCCCGAATACCAGAGGCTTAGTATTTCTGCGTCAGTTGTTGTCACTTCAGGACTGATGTCAGGTCATCAGTAGTATAAAGTAAGGCAGCCGACACCATTACATCAGTTTTTCTTGCCTGAGCCCCCAAGTGGGAGCCAGGATATGGTGGAAGAACCCCACCAGTAGAAAGTAAATACCAAAAAGTTCCTTTAAGGAGAGAGAGAGAGAAGGGGATGGGGGGAGGGAAACCAGGACTGCAACAGTGAATACACTCGAACATCTACATTTATGGTAAATTTACACAACTGTACTATATTATTCGTGTTTCACTGTTGCAGTCATTACATTTGGGTTGATTCCCAAATCTGAGGAAAAGTGTGGAGGCAGTCAAGGAGACTAGGGGCTGGCTAGGATCCCCTGCAAGACTGCAGTGGCAAAACCTACCCTGGATTTGGAGAAGATAGGC
This sequence comes from Protopterus annectens, assembly GCF_019279795.1. Classification (NCBI taxonomy): domain Eukaryota; kingdom Metazoa; phylum Chordata; order Ceratodontiformes; family Protopteridae; genus Protopterus; species Protopterus annectens. Next base: position 1,670,937,467 of record NC_056732.1, read on the forward strand.
AGGTGGTAATGCTTGGTGAAGGTGTGAACAGATGTCCATGTGGCAGCCTCCAGGATGTCCCTGGTGGGACTCCTCTGAGGAAAGCTGCAGAGGTGGAAGCTGCTCTGGTAGAGTGAGTCCTGACCCCCTTAGGGGGAAGTTTCCCATGTTGCTTGTAACAGAAATGGATGCAGTGTGTTATCCATTTAGAAATGGTTTGTTTGGAGATAGCTTTACCGTCTACCCCTGCAGCAAAACTGACCAGTAATTGATCAGTCTTTCTGAGTGATTTAGTCCTGTCTAGATAGAATCTGAGCTGTCTGTGCAAATCTAGAGAGTGCAGTATCCTTTCTCCCTTGTTTTGTGGGTTAGGGAAAAAGGTGGGCAAATTAATGGATTGGTTGAGAGCCACACTGGACACCACTTTGGGCATGAAGGATGGGTTAGTCCTGAGGGACACCCTGTCAGCATGGAAGATGATGAAGGGCTCCACAGCCATGAGTGCTTGTAGCTCGGAGACTCTTCTGGCTGAAGTGATGGCAAGAAGAAAGGGTGTCTTCCAGGAGAGAAACTTTAACTCTACTGAAGATGCTGGTTCAAAGGGGGCAGGGTGAGCTTTTCCAACACAAAGCTTAGGTCCCAAGGTGGGGCAGGTGCTCTTCTGGGTGGCCTCAAGTTGCTAGCCCCTCTTAGGAACTGTTTGATCAGAGGGTGTGAGAAAACTGGATGTGCAGTGTTGAAATGAGCAGAGATAGCAGAGGCATGAATTTTGACAGAGGAAAAGGAGAGGCCACTGTGTAGCAGGTCAGCTAGATAATCCAGGATGAGAGGTAGGGAGGGCTGTGCCGTATCTGCTCCCTTAGCCTGAATCCAAGTGCAGAACCTTTTCCATTTGTCAGCATAAGACTTTCTAGTGCTAGGGCATCTAGCCTCATGTATAACATCTAGAATATGTTTACTGAGATTGGCAGATTGATCAGTGGTCAGGGAATAAGCCATGCTGCCAGATTGAGGGCCTGCAATTGGGGATGCATGAATTCTCCATCCCTCTGGGTCAGGAAGGTAGGGGTCTAAGGGAGATGCCATGTTGGCAGTGGGGACAGGCTGCGCAGCAGTGGGTATCAGTGCTGGCGAGGACATTCTGGAGCAATCAGAATTGTTTTTGTTTTTTCCTCCCTTATTTTGAGCAGAACCCTGGTGATGAGAGGTAGTGGGGGAAACGCATAGACCGAGAGGTTGAACCAGGGGAAGGAGAGGGCATCCACTTTCCAGGCCATGCAGTGAGGCTCCCTGGTGCAAACTAGCTGAGCTGATGGTTGGTGTGGGAAGCAAAGAGATCGACCTTCGGAGTGCCCCATTTCTGAGTTATTAGGGTGAAGGTTCTTTAGTCTACCTGCCATTCATGTGGGTCCACAAGATTTCTGCTTAAGTGGTCTGCCAGAGAGTTTAGAGAGCCTGGCAGGAATTGTGCTAACAGGTGGAGTTGCATGGCAGAGGCTGTGTGCCAAAGGGTCATTGCCATCCTGCACAGAGGGTAGGGGTGAGTTCCTCCCTGCTCTTTGATATACCACATCACAGTGAGAGCCCCTGGGGAGATAAGGGTCCTGAAAGCTGTCAATGCATGCTGGGCAGCTAACATCTCTTTTTGGTTGATTTGCAGATGGATTTGCTGTGGGCTCCATTGGCCCTGTATGCACCTGTCGCCCAGGTGTGCACCCCAGGCATAGTCTGATGTGTCTGTGGTGAGGGTCTGGGTGGCAGTGAGAAAGGTAGTCCCCCTTGTTGTGGGAGCATGCTGCTGGCCACCAAAGAAAATCTTTCCTTAGGCAAGGTATCATTGGTCTGAGAGTCTCCAGGTCTTGACAGTGCTGGCACCAAAGGCTTTTTAGGTACCATTGAAGTTTCCTCGTATGCACTCTGGCATATGGAATGAGTAGAATGCAAGATGCCATGAACTCCAGAGTTTGCAGGATTTTCCTTGGAGACAACTGGGGTCTGGTGGCAAGTTGAGAGAAGTAGGCTGTCAGGTAAGTTTGCTTTTCTGGTGTAAGGAATGCCATATCCAGGCTTGGTCCCGGGAATATAATCCTTTGGTTGGGTACTAGTTTGGATTTCTTTTCATTGATAGTGTACACTAGGGAGGTCAGTAGGGACTTTACAAAGGCTAGGTGCTTGAGTAGCTTTTCCTGACTGTCTGCGTGAATTAGGTAGTCGTCTAAGTATGGGTAAATTTGGATATACCTTTGTCTGCAAAAGGCAATGGCGGGAGCCAGACATTTTGTCAAAACTCTGGGAGCAGTAGGTAAGCCAAAGGGAAACGCAGAGAACTGAAAGTGCAGAGATCCTGCCCTGAAATGCAGACATTTCCTGCATGATTCCCTGATAGGAATGTGGAGGCAGGCCTCTTTTAGGTCGAGGGTGGCTAACCAAGCATTCTTGGAGAGCATAGGTAGCAATTGCTGGAGGGTGAGCATTTTGAATTTTGGTATCACCAGGAAGGTGTTTAGAATGGATAGATTGAGGATAGGGCAAGCAGGTGCCCTCTTTTCTGGGTACCAGGAAAAGTCTGGACTAGAAACCTTGGCCTATCTGTTCTGCAGGAACGTGCTCTATTGCCCTCATAGAGAGCAGGGAAAAGACTTGCTTTTTCGCCTCTGCCCACTGGTTTGGAGGAAGATCTGGGAACCCTTTTGGGGTTGGAAGAGTGTGTAAAGAAAATATGTATCCCTGGGACACTATGTTGAGGGCCCAGCAGTCACGGGTAATGGTGGCCCAGGTGCTTGCGTGGAAGGAGAGTTTTCCTCCTAGGGGCAAGTGCAGGTGGGCAGAGGGAGGGGGTGGGGGAGGAGAGTCACAGAGTTCTTACCATGAGGGTGTGGCTTTGAGCTCCCTAGTTTTGAAGTGAAGGAACTCCACTGCTTAGATCTCTGCATTCCCTGTCACTGCTGTCTGGGGGTCTGCTTCCCCAGGGTCTGGGCTGAATTGACCTGGTGGGGGCAGGAAAGGCCCAGTGCTTGGAGGGCAATGCCTGCTGAACCTGGGTTGCTGGACCTGTAGGAAATCTTTAACTGTCTGCATAGATTTAGCTTTTTCTTCCATCTTTTTTAAGACCTCCTCTGCCTTGGTGCCAAATAAGTTGTCTTTGTGCAAGGGTGCATCCAGTAATTTAGATTTGACATGGTCTGGCAAGGGCTGTTCCTTAAGCCAAGCATGCCTTCTAAGGACAGAACGTGTGACTGCTGTCCTGCAAGAAGCTGCTTGGGTGTCAAAACCGCAGTGTAAGGTGTGCTTAGTTACTTGACTTGCAGAATGCATTAACTCTTGTAACTCTATTTTCTGCACAAGCAGGAAAGGAAGACACTTTTTGTTTGAGGAGTTCCATGGTATGTTGCTGACATTTTGGCATATGGAACTGACAATTTAGTGCTCTGATAGCAAGAGTGGCACAGGTGTATACTTTTTTACCCCATCTGTCTAGTGCTCAGGAATTCCTATCTGAGGGGGAGGGATTCTTAGCAGAGATTGCCTTAATTCTTTAGGTCCTTGAGAAATTACCTCAGGGTCAGCAGTAGGATTTTTGAATTGAAATTTGTGAGAGTCAGGGACTCTGTAATGCCGGTCAGATTTTCTGGAAGCAGGAGGAAGGCTGTCAGGAGTCAAATTAGATTCCATGAAAACATCATCCACAATATCCAGGACTGGGGGAATGGCCAAGGGTCTGTGCTGTGGAAGATCTAAGAATTCTCTGAGCCTCTTCTTAGACTGAGGGTAGTCCTGACATTCCCATTGGAAATGCTCCCTTAAGGTATGAAGGGTTTCCCCAAAGGAAAAGTCCTTGGGTGGAGAGGCTGAAGGAATGGATTCCTCTGCATCAGAATCCTCATAAGCAGAGAGGGGTTGCATGTTTTCATATTCAGATGCATCAGAGTCCTTAGACTCCGGTTCAGATAAAGCTACCGGGGACAGATCTCTTTTTCTTTTGGAAGGGGTAGCTTGCCTTCCCCTGAAAAGCATAAAGACTTCCACCATTTTAAGCATTTGAGACTGAGGCAAGGAAGCAGCTGCCTGAGATTGGGTTGTCAGTTTCTTGGGTGTGGTTCATACCCTGGGCCTTAGAAACTTGGTAGTTTTCAAAAGAACAGCAGACGCGAAAGATGTCGTTGGTTTGTGTTGAGAATCAGTAGTACAAAGTACTTCCTCGGAAGCCGGTGCCTGCTCAACAGCTCCAGACCCATCCAAGGTAGAGACAACTGCAGAGTCCTTAGTAGAAAGAGAGTTTTGCGTCATATCGGACTCCGAAAGGGTCTCGGGTAGCAGCCTGCAAATCCACAGAAACGGGCATCAGGGGCTGTAAAAGTGCCTCACTGAGGACCTGAGAACTGACAACTAAGCTTAACAGAAGCGTCATCGGTAGGTTTGGACCTGTGCTGTCTGTCTCTGTCTTTATCCTTACGTTTTTTTGCAAGATCTGCTGTAGGATGGCTTACTGAAGCCATATCAGAATTTGAGAACTGTAAGCGAAAACATCTAGCTACAATAAGAGCCCAATGACGAATAGTTCTGGCATTAAACAAAACACAAAAGCGACAGAGAGGGACATCGTGGTCTGGGCCTAAGCAAGTGACGCAGTAAGAATGAAAGTCTCGGTGTGGTATTTGCTTTCCACAAGTGAGACAATTGTTAACTTTTTCTGACATCGGTTAGAGCAAGAAAAAAGGATCCCCAGTGGGGTACTTAGCTTAAGAAGACTTCAGCTTCAATCCAAAAGACAAAACTCAAGTAGAGGCCAACTGGCACTTGTGCAAACTGCTTCTGCTTCGGGCTCCTCAGCAAGAAAGACTGATATAATGGCGTTGGCTGCCTTACTTTATACTACTGACGACCTGACGTCAGTCCTGAAGCGACAGCAACCGACGCAGAAATACTAAACCTCTGATATTCAAGCCTGCCAAAGGCTACCCTGGCAGGGATAACCCAAATGTGATGAATGCTACAGTGAAACACTAAGAGCATCACCAGAAAATGTATTCAAGTATGCTGAACGTTGCACTGAGAACGTAAGGATTTGCAAATCAGAAGTTATGAAAGGAGAGGAACTAAGGGAAGAGTTAGAGGAAGGTTTCCAGGTAATGGTAGGCAAATATCACAGAGAAGTACACAAAAGCATGGGGAAAACCACAGACCTTTGGATTATTACAGCATGACATCGGATCCAGTGACAAAAGGACTGCCACCTTGTTTGACAGCAGTTTGCAGCTGTCCTGATGGCAGAACACTATGTTCCAATTGTCTTAGGATATGAACTTAACTACAGTCTCTCCAAGCATCGGCTGCCCTTTTACTAAAGACAAAAATGCAATATCTCTCAAAGGATGACAAAATGAGTTTCTGTTGATTTCAGAACAGACTACCACAATTTTTCGGTGTCCCATTCTGAACGCATATCTCAGCTACCAACTGCAGAGGAGGGAGAACCTCATGATTTGATTATTATTAACCACTTGCTTCCTCCTACAAAGGACCTGACTGATGTTCCAATTCAAAATGCTGAATTAGAGCTCTTTATGGATGGTTCTTGTAATCGAAATGAAAAAGGACGTCTGGTTGCTAGAACTGTCACATGTACTGAAAGTGCTGTGATGATACAAGAAAGACTTGAAGGGTTCAAATCAAATCCAGTGGCTGAATTAGCAGCACATGCTAAGGCATGCAAGACTGCAAAGTATAAAGTAGTGAACATGTACATGGGCAGTAGATAAGCATTTGGGGTGGTGGATGATTTTGGGAAACTATGCTGACAGTGTGGGTTTTTGACAGCAGGCACAAAAATTAAAAATGAATACTATGTATTATTTGACTCTCCTTTGCTGCTGAAGCAGGTAGCAGTCATGAAAGTGCAAGCAAATAAAAAAAAAGGAAGTGACATGCCAGTGAGGGCTAATAAACTGGCTGACAAAGCAGCAAAGTAATCTGCTGTGTTATAACAGTCTTATGATTTCTATAATAATAGTATCTGAAATGCTTTGTAATTCTGTATTTAATTTTGATAATGTAATTGCTCTGTAGGATGAGGCATCCGATAAGAAAAATGGGTCAAATCAACATGCATATAGTCTAATGATTTGTTATGGCGACATCCTTATGGACGCATTGTGGCACCTCAGTCTAAATTGCCATGGCTAGTAAAATTGTATCATCTACCCAACCATATAGGAAAAAGTAACAAATTTGCTAAATCGCAACTGGCTTGCTCCATCTTCTCCTTCTCTGATTCAGCATTGTGTACAGTATTGTGAAATGTGTCTGCCTTATTATGTGCCACCTAGTATTAAAACTAAAGATTCAACTCTGCAGCCCCCGGGGACCATTTGTAATTCTTCACCTGGATGCAGCAAACTTGAATGAATCTTCATTGTCTACATATTTTCAGCCTGGGTAGAAGTTTATCCATGTGCTAAAAATAATTTATTTTATATTTGTTAACAGGGAAAGTCACTGAACCATGGTCCTTTTTCAGTGGAGGCCCGGGGAGAAAAGCTCCACAAAATAACAATAAAGTACAATGTTGGTACAGTAATAGACAATAACAGTATCGAGAAAGAAAACACTGTATACAATAATTGTGAGAATAATGCAGACCTTTAGCAAAAAATGGTTAAAAGAATTTGTACCAAGATTTAGGATACCTCATACTATTAATTCTGACAGGGGCACACACTTCACTGCTAAGATGATAAAGAAATGGTGTCAGACTTTTAAAATAAATTTGCAACTCCATTGTCTTTATCAACCCCAATCCTCTGGTTTAGTTGAGCACATCAAATTATCAAGATCAGGCTGGGAATAATATGTGAAGAGACTTAAAGTGGCCTGATGCACTACCTTTGGTAGACATAAGTATAAGAGGGACTGTAAATCCAAAGAGAAAACTCAGCCCACATGAGATTCTTATGTGCTGTCCCATGAGAATGCTATCTGCTCCACCTACCCAAAATGTGGAGCTTATAAGTAATGATGCATTGTTAAATCATTGTTCAAAACTTGTTTCTATTTTCCAAACTTTGCAACAAAGAACTTGTGAAGTCCTTCCAACCCTGCCATAATCTGCAGTTTGGGGATTGGACTTTTGTTAGTGTCTTTCAGTGAAAATCTTTCCTGGAGCCCAGTTGAAGGGGCTGTACTTTGTCCTCCTTATAACTTTACTTCTATTCAGTGAGCTGGGCTACTGACTTGGATCCTTGATTTCTACTTCCAAAGACCTGCCCGGTACACGTGGAAATGAAGGATGATACCATGCTTGCTCCTGATTACATCATTCCGGATGGTTCTGACTGCTCTTCCAGATGAGGCGAATAAAATCCCCTTTCTGCCTAGCACTACAATATGCAACAAATCTTAACAGCAGCAATTGCTGAATCTGTACATCTGTGCCTGAACACTCCAAAGAAGGCACTCCTAGGATTCTGGTTCCAGTGCTTCAAACAGATTTTGGACAGAGGTTGCTTCAGAAAAACCTTACTTGGCATAAGGTTTCATCTTTTTTCAAAAAAAAGTATATTTTTAACCAGTAGTATCCACTCCAGGAAACACCTGCTATGCAAGACAAGGGAATTTCATGTAGACAACAGCAAATGTAACGGTACTCAACATGAACACGTTAAAATTGTACAACTGGGGACGAAGTACGTGTATGCTAACATCATTATTACATTTGTGGAGATCATGCCTATCCCTGGATCCCCACTAACTGGTCCTGATGCTGCTATGTAGCTACATTGCACAACCATCCAGCATTTCTGGTCTCCACCTGCTGAGAAACAAAAGATCAATACACCAGGCTGAACAGGTACTGACTTTCCTTCTCCCTAATTATATCTATAAACTGCATGCTTTATCACATGTATTAACTCATTCACTCCAACGGAGCTCAGAAGTTTGCACTATAACTTCTACTGGGCTAAGCCTAAGCCTACTGACAGAATCAAATTATGTCCTCACATTTCAAACCAATGTTCATATCTCTGGTACCATAGGGGTTATGAAAGAAATATAAATGGCAAACTCTTCGGCACATACTATTTTTATACTGGTAGTATTCTTTAGGTTCTAGGTCTTAAACTGCATTTTATGTGTCACAGTAAACACAGTAACTATTACATTTGTAATATTTTGTAAACAACTTACATCATCTCAGCAACCACTCAACTTACATACATACTGTTACCGACATTTTATTCATCTAGCTGAGAGCTTTCATACGAGGCTAAGGAGTTCTGCTTGTGTTACATGGTCGTTAAGATATTTAGAAAAATCTGAACATTATATTTATACAAATTATTATGAAAACAATATGTATTTACCAGCATTAGACAGAGGTCAAATATTAATGCAGTTGAGTTTGGTATTGTGCAAGCTTTAACGTGAAATCTTTTAAAACCTTGTATATAGCATGGTTTTAGAATTATTGATGCAAATATGAACAAACGATATTTGACACCGAAAGCCTTCAGTAAAAGTTAACTGCAGATGTACCAGGAGGCGTCATTCACACGTAGTGGGTTAAACTGCCTAATAAATCTTGGCTAACAGAGAAATGACTGAAACGAGGGCCATGGTGTTGCAAGACCAACTGGCCCTTGACATGATATTGGCTTGTAAAGTGGGGGGTTGTCTGCAGGGTCTTGGATAAGAGCTGTCGCTCTTAAATTTCTGATTTGCACAATGAACAAGAAAAATTAGCAGATTACATGAAGGAACCTGCTGACAATTTAACCAGAACTAAAACAAAAACACTGAGTTGGTTAGGAAATGCGCTTGGGAGTATAGGAACCAGTATTTTTCGCAGCTTGATTGCTAATTTGTCTTACAGTTTTCATATATTCTTTGCCTAAGAATGTACCACTGAATGGCTTTCTGACAAAAGCAAAAACAAAGGTAATGATTTCTCCAACACAGGCAGCCCAAAGGATGTGTTTGGTAAATATAAGAAAGCTGTTCTTGATAACCTACAAAATACTGCATTATGATCAAAGGTGACACCTAAGGGATGTCAAAGGGGGTGAACGTAATGGGAATAGAAAAAAAATTATTGTGGATGCAAGTTCTTTTTTTATATATTCTGTAATTCTGAGTGCTTAGAGATGTATTTCAGACACTAACCGCAGCCTGAGATGGAATGTTGCATTATTTTCCTGTTACTGAAACAGACAGCAAGGTCGCTGGCATACATTTCCTCTCTATCTTGGGCAAATTCTATAGCTGTGTTAGTAAATTAAATTAAGGGAGGAAATCGCTGCATGGACTACGACTAGATAATACTAAGAAAACAACAAAGATGTCAGACGGGCCAATGCCACAACTTATCCTAATTAAGCTTTCGCAAGTACAAAAATTCGCCACGTAGGACTGTAACACATTAAACAGACTAAGACGTAACCGGACTCAGCTTTCCTTATTTAGTAAAAGAACAATGATATGCTCATATACATGATTGTACTTTTCACAAGAACAGCATGATTAATTGTAAGACTTACTTGTTAAAAAGTACAGTTTTGTACCTACCATAAATGTAGATGTTCGAGGATCCACATTGCTGCAGTCCTAACCATTGGGTAGTCCGCTGTCCAGTCGGCCCGAATACCAAAGTATATGGCTGACGTCGGTCAAGGCGCATTAGACTGATGTCAGGACGTCAGGGTACTAATGCGCATGACCGACGTCATATCTTCAGTCTTTTCTTGCCCCAGATGTCAGAAGACCCTAAAAAGACAAGGCCCAAACCAAAAAACCAAAAAACCCTGCACCAAACATATATACAATATATACAAATGTACAAGAGTATATCCTAACCCACACCACCACCCCTAAACACAGAGGGGAAGGAGGGAGGGTAAATTGGACTGCAGCAATGTGGATCCTCGAACATCTACATTTATGGTAGGTACAAAACTGTACTATGTTCATCATTCCACATTGCTGCAGTCCTAACCATTGGGTAGAATCCCAAAGCAGAGTTAAGGGAGGCTGGCAAATCATAAGGAAGCAGGAGCTGTCAACATGCCTTGCAAAATAGCTGTGGCAAAACCAGCCCTAGATTTAGAGTAGAGAGGAAGATGGTAATGCTTAGAGAAAGTATGCACTGAACTCCAAGTAGCTGCCTCCAAAATATCCTTAGTTGCCACCCCCCTTAGAAATGCTGTTGAAGTGGCAGTAGCCCTAGTGGAATGAGGCCTAATCCCAGCTGGAATCTCCTTGCCATGATGGGAATAACAAAATGAAATGCAAAACCCAATCCACTTAGAAATAGTTTGCTTAGACACAGGCTTGCCCTGAGAACTCAAAGCAAAAGAAACAAACAACTGCTGAGACTGCCTAAAATCCTTAGTCCTGCTTAAATAATAACGCAACTGCCTATGTACATCTAAAGTGTGCAAAATCTTTTCCCCTTTATTTTGGGGATCTGCATAGAAAGTAGGCAAATGAATAGTTTGGTTTAAAGCCACACTAGAAACCACCTTAGGCATAAAGGAAGGATTAGTACGTAATGATACCCTATCCTTATGGAAAATCAAAAAAGGCTCTACTGCCATAAGGGCCTGCAACTCAGAAACCCTTCTTGCAGAAGTGATAGCCAACAAAAAAGCAGTCTTCCATGACAAGTATTTCAATTCAGCAGTAGCCGCAGGCTCAAAAGGTTGTAGAGTAAGTTTTTCCAACACAAAATTGAGATCCCAAGCAGGAGTAGGAGCTCTACGTGGGGGTCTTATATTCTTTGCCCCTCTAAGAAACTGCTTGAACAAAGGATGCGAAAACAATGGTGGGTCACAATCATAGTGAGCTGAAATTGCTGCAGCATGAATCTTAATGGAAGAGAAGGACAAACCTTTGTCCAATAACTCAGTAAGATATTGAAGAGCCACACTCAAATTAGGCTCAGAAATCTCCAAATTCTTTGCTGCACTCCAAAATAAAAATCTCTTCCATTTTTCTGCGTACACTTTCCTTGTACTAGGTCTTCTGGCTTCCATAATCACATTTAAAACTTGTTGAGGAAGTTGAGACCTGCTGTGTTTCAGAACAGAATATGCCAGGCTGTTAGATGAAGAGAGTGAAGCTTGACATTGAGCAGGTGACCGTCCTTCTGAGATAACAGATGTGGAATCAAAGGCAAAGGCCATGGAGGCTTCCTTACCAGACTCCTTAGTAGTGGGTACCAGTGTTGCCGAGGCCAATCTGGAGCTATTAAAATCATCCTTGGCTTGTCTTGTCTGACCTTTAGGAGCACCTTTGGAAGAAGAGGCAGAGGTGGAAAGGCATACACATGAAGATTTTTCCAACTGAAAGAAAGAGCATCCACTTTCCAAGCTGTCTGATGAAACCCCTTTGTGCAAAACTTTGGCAGCTGGTGGTTTAGTGGAGAAGCGAACAGATCTATGTCTGGAGTTCCCCATGACACTGTCAATTTCTGAAATACATGAAGATCCAGTTTCCACTCGTGGGGATCCATGATTTGTCTGCTTAACACATCTGCTAAGGAGTTCTGTGCTCCCGGCAGAAACCTTGCCTGAAGAGTGAGTTGCAAGCTGAGCGCAGTCTCCCATAAAATCATTGCTTGCCTGCATAATGGGTAAGAATGTGTTCCCCTTGTTTGTTGATGTACCACATGACAGTTGTGTTGTCTGTTAGAATCAACACCTGCCCTGGAAGAAGTAACTCCTTGAAAGCCATTAATGCAAACTGGACTGCTAACATCTCCTTCATGTTGATATGTAGATGCTGTAGTCTGGCAGGCCACTTGTCTTGTATCCACTTTCCATTTAGATGAGCTCCCCAAGCAAAGTCCGAGGCATCTGTCGTTAAAATCTGACTCGCCTCTGGCCGGGTCACAGAGAGTCCCTTGTTTAGGTGACATTCCTGAGCCCACCACAAAAATTCTTTTTGAATGCAAGGTATTATTTGAATGACAGTGTCCAAATCCTGGCAGTGCTGTGTCCATACATTTTTGAGATACCATTGCAGCTTCCTCATATGCAGTTTGGCATTGGGAAGCACCAGAATACAAGATGCCATGAACCCTAAGGCTTGAAGGACTGTCCTTGCAGTCAGCCCGGACTGAAGAGATAGTTGATGGAAGTAACTGGAAAGATTCTTTTGTTTGTCCGGGGTTAAAAAGGCCATCTGGGCTGCTGTATTCAGTCTCACACCCAGAAAGCACATGTCTTGAGAGGGTACTAGACTGGACTTTATTTCGTTCACAGAATACCCTAGGCATCTTAGTACTGCTATGACATATTCCAAATGCTGTAGAAGGTCTTCCTTTTCTTGAGCCAGAATCAGGCAATCGTCCAAATAAGGATAGATTTGAATTCCTTTTAGCCTGAAGTAAGCTATCACTGGAGCCAGAACCTTTGTGAATACTCTGGGTGCAGTAGATAAGCCAAAGGGCAATGCAGAGAACTGATAATGAGAATTTCCAGCTCGAAAACGCAGATACTTTCTGCAACTTAGTCTTATAGGCACATGAAGGTAAGCTTCCTTGAGATCTAAAGTTACCATCCAGTGATCTTTGCCCAGCAGAGGTAAAAGCTGTTGTAACGTCAACATTTTGAACTTGGGAATGTCCAGATAAGTGTTGAGGATAGATAAATCCAAAATTGGTCTCCACGTGCTCCCCTTCTTTGGTACTAGGAACAGGCGAGAATAAAATCCTAGGCCCCTTTCTGGTACAGGGACTGGCTGAATGGCCCCTATTTGGAGCAACAGAGAAATTTGCTTGTGAGCCTCTTTCCTTTGTGGAGGAGGAACGTCTGGCATGCCTTTGAAAGGGGGCAAGGTATGGAAATAAAACCTGTAACCGTGGTGAATGATATCCAAAACCCATCGGTCTTGAGTAATTAAATTCCAATTTTCTTTGAAAAGAGACAGCCTTCCTCCCAAAGGAGCTGCCAGACGAGAATGTACTGGCAGCTGAAAAGGCAGGTCATTGGGTCTGTTTACGAAAGGACTGACCCCTGCCCTCACCAGAAGTCTGAGCAGGAGAACTCCCTGTTCTAGGCCTAAAAGAACCTTGAGCTCTGCCCCTACCACGTCTAGACCTGCCCCTAGACTGGGAATCATAAGCAGGATATGTCCATCCCTTAGTAGGCCAATTTCTGCTAAACTTTGGAGGCTGCACCTGCAAAAAATCTTTAACAGTCTGCATAGATTTAGCCTTGTCCTCCATTTTCTTTAAAACTGCTTCCACAGGCGAACCAAACAACACATCAGACTGCAAAGGAGCATCCAAAATCCTTGTCTTAACATGCTCAGCTAAATTCTGATCCCTCAACCAAGCGTGCCTGCGAAGAACAGAGCCAGTGGCAGCCACCCTCGAGGAGGCCTGCACAGCATCAAAACCACATTGCAAGGAATGCTTACCCACTTGTTCAGACACATGAACTAAATCCAGCAACTCTTTACACTCAATACCTTCCGCCAGAGCATCCACCTTAGATTTCAATTGTGAAAGGAGATAATTTTGATATTTTAACATGTGAAACTGACAATTCAACGCCCTCATGGCTAAAGTGGAAGAAGTATACACTTTCTTTCCCCATCTATCCAAAGCCCTTGCCTCTTTATCAGAGGGAACAGGATTTTTAACCACAGAGGCCTTAACACCCTTAGGCCCCTGAGAAACAATTTCTGGGTCTGCCCTAGGACTCTTAAAAAGATACTTATGAGCTTCAGGCACCCTATAGTACCTATCAGGTTTAACAGGAGCAGGAGGCAAAGAATCAGGGTTCAGGGAAGCCTCTGCAAAAACATCTTCCACCACATTCAACACAGGAGGTATAGCTAAGGGCCTATGCTGGGGTAAAAACAAGAATTCCCTAAGCCTCTTCCTGGAATCAGAGAAATCTTGGCCTTCCCATTTAAAATGCTCCCTCATGGAATGCAGAGTCTCTGAAAATGAAAAATCCTCAGGTGGAGAAGCTGAAGGAGTGGAATCATCCACATCAGAATCAGAATAATGAGGAAACTCCTGCAAGTCTTCAGCCGAAGACTCAGAAGCCTCTGAACACTGTTCAAAACTCTCAAACTCAGGCTCCACCCTAGGCCTCTTATCAGGAGGGGGCATAGAACCTCTAATCATAGTAATCAAATCCTCTGCCATTTTAAGCATATGTTTCTTAGGCACAGAACCTGAAGTGCTAGGTGAAGCCCCCACTGAAGCTAAACTTGGCCTACCCCTCAAAGAAGTCTTGGAAACAGAAGGAGAGGCTCTAACTGCCTTAGGAAGAGAGGGAAGAACAGCTACCTGAGAAGCCCCCTCAGCCTGGCCTACCTCCTGAGAGGGCACATCCTGTAACAGTAAAGTCTCTGCCTGAGACTCCACAGAAACTCCTGGCAAAACCTCTGGCTCCACCGAGCCTTCTAAAGAACCGACGTCCGGGACTGCCGGTTCTTCAACCCTAGACTTCGCTGCTTTGTCCTTGCGCTTTTTGGAAGCGGGCCGGAGCATCCGGCGGCATTTTATAATTACAACGCTTCCCAAACACTAACCTGGCACAGTCTAACCTTCTCTTAATAGTGCGTTTGTTAAATCTAGCACAAGAGCGGCATCCAACAACGTCATGCTCAGGCCCTAAACAAGGTATACACAAAGTATGGTAATCCCTATGAGGTATCTGTTTCCCACAAGAAATACAGTTATTCACTTTTTCTGACATCCGGTTAAATACTGAGGCAAGAAAAAACCAAAATGTTCCCCAACGGGGTACTTAGCCAACTTTGATTCGGTCTGAAACTCCGACTTCAGAAAATTTCAGAACGCCAACCTGCACTCGCAAAACTGCTTCTGCATCGGACCATGCGGCAAAAAAGACTGAAGATATGACGTCGGTCATGCGCATTAGTACCCTGACGTCCTGACATCAGTCTAATGCGCCTTGACCGACGTCAGCCATATACTTTGGTATTCGGGCCGACTGGACAGCGGACTACCCAATGGTTAGGACTGCAGCAATGTGGAATGATGAACATCTGTATCACATCATATGTGCCTCATGTTATACCTAATGTCTCTAAGGTATAAAAAGGGTTGTTTTGCCAAAATTCTGTTGGATCATGTTAGAAAATGTTTAATCCCCCTCGGGAACTGTGATTTGGAATAAATAATATATTTGTATAGCCAAATATTCAATCTTTGCATTATTTCTTACCTAACCTAAATAGTAGCTACTGAATAATGTCCTGAATCCAAGCCTTCTGTTACTTGGCTGAAAAAAAAAATCATCAGGTTTTTCTTGAACTTTGTTTGGACTCAGAATGCAGAAGTGTTAATTTTTCCACAGTATTCAGTTTTGCTCACTAACCTATTAACACCATGTCATCCACCCCCATAAGATGATAGATGATTTTTGAAATCTGAGTTCATGCATCTTGGACCGAACTCTGACCTTCATCCATGTAAACCTGACAATATAAGTTGTACAGATTACTACCTGCAATGCTAAATATGGATATGAGGAGGGCAGTAATGGTTTGGCAATAAGCTTGCACACTCTCAGAAAAATACCTAAAACCGTAAATATATTTCAATATCTCTACAAGGCATGTGAAGCTTTTACTGTATCAAAAATAAATCACATTGACATCTGACAACCTGATACTTAGAGATTATATATCAAGTGTCAACTGAAATGACACTCAGACCTGCCTGTGCGCCACAATTTATGTTCTTTGCTGTGATTTACTCTAACATTCTTACCTTCATAACGTAGCTGTATACACAGCAAGGTATATAAGCAGTCGATGGCAGACTGACGTACAATCAGTGAAGGGTCAGAACACCGAGGTGCAAGGCGCCCAATCAGAGCTCCCAAATTATGGAAGGACACCACTGTCTGTGGATGTAAAAAAAACAAAACAAGAAAAAAACAGATTAACTACAATGTGTAATCTCATTACATAAGCAGGAACCATCAGATACTAGACAGTGTAGCACTTTCTCGAGAAGATCATTTTTTTATTCTGCAAATCCCTCATCCTGCAAGCAAGGTAAAATTGAGATTTTGAGCAGACAAAGTACTGGAATAAACCTGAAAAATTATCTATCTATAAACAAGTTGCAAAATGCATCTCTCAGATGACGTTACAACATAGCCCTGTTTTAAACTTCAGTGAGGAGTACAAATGGATGCCAAAAAAACTATTAGAAGTAGCCATTTATCTGCAATCTGACTCCCCTAGCCAATATAGTACTATCACAAAAAAAGGGAAAATACAAAAGTTACACTGCTAATTAGATATCCGTGCAAATCCAAAGATGTAAGAACAAGAAATATGTTTAGTCTGCTAGCAGTGGCCAGTCACAGAAAATACCTACCCTCTTCACTCATATTCCCTATCTTCCATCCAACCCAATCTCTGTTTTGAGCTACAGAGTGAAAAATGGTCCTCCAACTCGCATGGTAATATGTTCTATGGAGTCACAAGACTTTCAGAAACCAGTGCTTTCTCATTTAATTACTAAACGTTTCATCCTCTGTTATAAAACCATGGCCCATTCTCTCTCTTACTGTCATCTACATTCTTCAGAATCTAGGTCTGTCCTCTTAATTTACCTCTCAAAAATGTTAAAGTGTGCCTCAAACTTCCATACCGATTAAAATTCGGTGCACTGCTCCAGTAGATTATACAAAAGACAGCAAATAAAATGAAACAAAAGACCTCTAGCCATCTTTCACAGTGCACGGCAGCAAGCTGCTTTACTGTGCTGGTCACCATACTCTATAAACCATCAGTTAACTTAATGTGTTCTTTTATACAATTCCTTCAAAGATCCATTCAACACACCAAGAATGGTTGCACAAGTGTGCACTCCATCTGCCCCCAGCTGATATTGCTTATTTTAACCATTGTTACTTCATTTACTGACATACTCCCCTTCAACACTTTATTTGAATGTTCCCAGACCACAAATACTTCAGTGGATTTTTTTTCAATCTAAATTGCAGGAAAAATCTTTGAGATTCACTGTGCAGAACAAAATCTACTTCCTAGACCAGTTGGTAAGAAAGACAGTCTTAGAGGTAAAGGCGAGTTCATCGTTGCACGCCACACCAGTTGCCATCTACAAATCGCCTTGTACTACTGACCCTTGATAATATTTGGCATGACACACCTAAACAGCATCAGAAGCAAAAAGCCCTGAAACACTTAATTTTACATAAAAGGTTTGTTACAAAAGTACTTACGTTTTACCTACCACAAATTTAGATTACCAACAGCTATTTGCCTTGTGGGGTATTCAACCTGTGAAAATATCCTGCTACCTACAGGTAAAGCCCTCCACTAAAAGGGCTCAGAAATGTACTACTGATCCATCCTTTTTTTTATTTGTCCAGGAAATTGTGGAATCAGTTTTTTTCTTATACAACAGCAACAGAAAATCAGAGGAGAAAAATAATCTCCATGATTATGTATATCAAGAAAAACATCTGAAGACTGGCAATAAAGAAATCTGTCACTCTCAAGGATGAACAGGAAGTAAATGCCCCAAGTGGACAACCTCCAACAGGTAAATTACTCGATAAGGCATTCATCCTGCAAGATAAGCAAAGAGATGTTAGAAAAAAGGAGAGGGAAACTGGAGTGGGGGGGGGGTCCATTACTGAAGGTTCAGACTTGAGTGTTTAGTAAAAACGGGGTGGCCTTTCTGACAGCAGAGACGCGTGCAACATGAGCAGGAAACCTGTGAAGCAAGCAGCCATTGCTCTTTTGGAAGGGGTCTGGACGACCCCATCAATGAACAACACCTTTTAAACAAGCGGACAGATTTACCCAGCAATAGCCCTTCTCTGTTATCCTCAGTAAACATACACTACGGCGTGTAAGGCAAATAATGGCATAAAATTCTACAAATGTCTTAGCCAGCTGAATAGTCCCTTGAACATGTCCAAATACAGATTAAAAGGTGGATAGTTTGGTAGAGTGGGAGCTTCTAGATAATCTTGGGTTAAAAAAGAAAGCTGTAGTTTAATGTGCAAGGATACTATTTTCTAATGACTAACCAAAAATTAGCTCTTCAGCTCAAACTGCTTGCATCTAATGTGCATCTCGCAGAGTTTATGATCTCAGACGTGCATCTCACAGAGTTGCCATCTCTTGACGCGCATCTCGCAGAGTTGCCTTCTCTGACGCGCATCTCGCAGAGTTGCCTTCTCTGACGCGCATCTCGCAGAGTTGCCTTTTCTGACGCGCATCTCGCAGAGTTGCCTTCTCTGACGCGCATCTCACAGAGTTGCCATCTCTGACGCGCATCTCGCAGAGTTGCCGTCTCGGACGCGCATCTCGCAGAGTTGCCGTCTCGGACGCGCATCTCGCAGAGTTGCCGTCTCGGACGCGCATCTCGCAGAGTTGCCGTCTCGGACGCGCATCTCAGAAAGTTGCCGTCTCGGACGCGCATCTCGCAGAGTTGCCATCTCTGATGCGCATCTCGCAGAGTTGCCATCTCTGACGCACATCTCTCAGAGTTGCCATCTCTGACGCGCATCTCGCAGAGTTGCCATCTCTGACACGCATCTTGCAGAGTTGCCATCTCTGATGCACATCTCGCAGAGTTGGCATCTCTGACGCGCATCTCAGAGAGTTAACATCTCTGACATGCATCTCACAGAGTTAACATCTCTGGCGCGCATCTCACAGAGTAAACAGCCACCAAATAAAGGTCTTACACGTGTACATTAAGGCCACTGAAGCCAAATGTACAAAGTAGAATTCACTGAGACATTCCAATGAAAAATTCAAAATCTGATGGTTTTAGAGCCAATATTTAACAGGACTACAGGCTGAGCAGAACTAACTAAACACTACTGCAAGTTTACTACAGAAACAGAAAAAAAGTCACTAAAGATCAAACTGGATAGATGAAACAAATGGTTCTATGAGTCAAGAGTAAGGAGCTCTGGTGAAATCCCTCCTGACAGCCAGAGCAGTAGCTAGGTTTTCCAGTCCCCTGTGTGGTTTCCTGATCTGACAGCCACTCAACTCAAAGTTAAGAATGGAAAAAAAAGTGGGTCCTGCTCTCTCAGAGTTAAAGAGCAAATTAAAGGTCCTCCCCTTACAAATGGAGGACAAAAAGTACAGTTATGTACACTTACCATAAATGTAGATATTAGAGTGTGTTCACTGTTACAGTCATCACCTGTGGGTTATCCCTGCTGTGGTAGCCCTTGGTTGGCCCGAATACCAGAGTACATTTTTTTTGCGTCGGCTGCCATCGCCTGTAGTCGGACGTCGGGTCATCAGTGCTATAAAGCAAGGCAACCGACGTCAACAAATCAGTTTTTCTTGCTGTAACTCATCAGAAACGTAAGGAAATAAGGAAAAGTGGCCCTGTTGGCAAAAAGCCACTGTGGCAAGCTTATGTCCCCTAGGGGAAGATGCTATATGGGGGATGGAGGGAGGGAGACCAGGACTGCGACAGTGAATACACTCGAACATCTACATTTATGGTAAGTGCACAGAAAGTACAGTTGTGTACACTTACCATTAATGTAGATGTTCAAGTGTATTCACTGTTGCAGTCATTACATTTGGGTTATCTGCTTGCAGGTAGCCCTCAGTCGGCCTGATTAAAAAAGGCTTGGGTCCTGCGTTGGTTGCTGTCCCTTCTTCCATGACGTCAGGGGTATAAAACATGCAGCCGACGCCATTACATCAGTTTTTCTTGCCCCAGATGTCAGGTGCCCCCCTAATGGGAAGCAATTAAATATAAAAGTACAATGATATACCTCCTACAAAAAAGCAAATACACTAAAAAGGCTTTTAAGCATGGCAAAGGAAAGTAGAGGTATAGCCAAAAGAAGTTAGGGGGTTGGAGGGAGGGTAACCAGGACTGCAACAGTGAATACACTCGAACATTTACATTTATGGTAAGTGTACACAACTGTACTATGTTCTTCATTTTTCACTGTTGCAGTCATTACATTTGGGTAGATTCCCTAAGCTATGGTTGGGAGGAGGAATTTAGATAGCATTAAGACCAGCTATAAGGCCCTGCAAGACTGCAGTGGCAAAGTCAGCTCTGGATTTAGAGAGAAATTGGCAAATGATAATGCTTGGCGAAAGTATGTACAGAACTCCAGGTAGCAGCTTCTAGGATTGTCCCTGGTAGGGACGCCTCTGAGAAAGGCTGTAGAGGTAGATGCAGCCCTGGTGGAGTGAGGTCTGATCCCCTGGGGGATAGGTTTTTATGGTGCTTATAGCAAAAATGAATGCAATGGCATATCCATTTATAAATGGTTTGCTTTGAAATAGCCTTCCCCTCTGCCCCTGCAGCAAATGCCACCAGCAGTTGTTCAGATTTTCTTTGAGGTTTAGTCCTGTCCAAGTAGAACCTAAGTTGTCTGTGCACATCTAAGGAATGCAGTATCCATTCCCCTTTGTTCTGTGGACTGGGAAAGAAGGTTGGCAAATGAATGGACTGATTAAGAGCCACACTGGATACCACCTTGGTTTGGGCATGATGGATGGATTGGTTCTGAGGGACACCCAGTCCGCATGAATGATGATGAAAGGCTCCACTGCCATAAGGGCCTGTAATTCAGATACCCTTCTAGCTGAAGTGATGCTAAAAGGAAAGCTGTTTTCCAAGAAAGAAATTTCAAGTCTGCAGAAGCAGCTGGCTCGAAAGGAGGTAGTGTGAGTTTCTCCAAAACAAAGTTAAGGTCCCAGGCTGGGGTTGGAGCTCTTCAGGGTGGTCTCAAATTTTTGGCTCCTCTGAGGAACTGCTTGAGCAGTGGAGGAGAGATGAGGGGAGGCTCTGTGTTATAATGAGCTGAAATGGCTGAGGCATGGATTTTAATGGAGGAAAAGAACAAGCCCTTGTGAGGCATCTCAGTTAAGTATTGAAAAGTCTGAGCTAAATTGGGCGCTGCTGTGCTCATCCCTTGAGACTGGTTCCAGACACAGAATTTGTTTCCATTTTTCAGCATAAGATTTTCTAGTACTAGGCCTCCTTGCCTCTAAAATGATATCCATCACAGGTTTACTGAGGGATGGTAAAGGAGAGATTATGTAATTAGCCAGGCTGCAAGGTTCAGTGTTAGAAGCTGAAGGTGCAGAATCTGGTTCTCCTGCTGAGACAACAGGGAAGGAGTCTGAGGCAGGTGCCATGGGGATAACCATGACACACTGCGCAGAAGGGGGTACCAGTGTTGGCGCGGCCAGTCTGGAGCAATCAAAATCATCCTTGGTTTGTCCTGTTTGATTTTTAGTAGTACTTTGGAGAGCAGAGGCGGGGGGGGGGGGGGCATAGACTGATAGGTTTTTCCAGCTGAAGGACAGAGCATCCACTTTCCAGGCTTTTTTGTGGGGAGTCCTTGTGCAAAATTTGTCCAATTGGTAGTTCTGGGGACAGGCAAAAAGATCTATATCTGGGCTTGCCCATTTGCTTGTCAACATGTTGAAAATCCTTGGTTCCAGCTTCCACTCGAGTGGGTCCATGAGGTTTCTGCTTCGTCCATCTGCCAGTGTATTTAATTTTCCTGGCAGGAAATGAGCTTGTAGGTGCACTTGGTAGCTCAAGGCTGTGTTCCACAATGCCATAGCTAGTCTGCAGAGGGGGGTAAGAATGTGTACCCCCTGCTTATGTACCACATAACAGTGGTGTTGTCCGTCATTACCATTAGTTGTCCTGAATAATGTGGTCCTTGAAGGGTGTCAGAACATTCTGTACAGCTAGCATTTCTTTTTGATTGATATGCAGGTGCATTTGACTTGGGTTCCATTTGCCCTGAATGCACTTCCCTGCCAGGTGAGCCTCCCCCCCATGCATTGTCTGATGCGTCTGTTGTCAGGGTTTAGGCGGTAGGGGGTGGTGTGAAAGGTAGTCCCTTGTTTTGGTGGCAGGCATTTGGCCACCAAGGGAACTCTAGGGGTAGGCAAGGTATGATAGGAATCATTGCTTCTAGATCCTGAGAATGTTGACACCATGACACCATAGGCTTTTTAGATACCACTGTAGTAGCTTCCTCATATGCAGTCTTGCATATGGAATTAGAAGAATGCAGGAGGCCACGAACCCCAAGGCTTGCAGTATTTGTCTTGCAGATAGCAGGGTTTTTGTGGCCACGTGTTTGAAGTAGGTTGTCAAATGAATTTGTTTTTCTGGTGTGAGGTAAGCCATCTGGGAAGATGTAGTCAAGCTTGCTCCCAGGAATATAACTTGTTGACAGGGTACCAGGTGTGATTTATTTTCGCTTATGGTGTACCCCAGACAAGTTAGAACCCTTTGAACAAAGGCCAGATGATTCAAAGCATGTCCTGGCTTTCTGCCTGAATTAGACAATCATCCAGGTATGGGTATATTTGAATATTTCTTTGCCAGCAAAAAGCAATAACTGGAGCTAGGCACTTTGTGAATACCCTGGATGCAGAAGATAAGCCAAAGGGGAGTGCAGAGAACTGATAGTGGGTGTAGCCTGCTTTGAAGTGTAGGTATCTTCTGCAAGATTCCCTGATTAGGATGTGCAGATACACTTCTTTTAAATGTAGTGTTGCCAACCAGGCATCCTTTTCTAGCATAGGAAGTAACTGGTGAAGTCAGCATTTTGAATTTTGGAATCTCCAAAAAGGTGTTTAGAGTAGACAGGTCCAGGATAGGGCACCATGAATTGGCTTTTCTGGGTACCAGGAAAAGTCTCAAGTAGAAACCTTGTCCCTTTTCCTCTTCTGGTACCAGTTGAATAACCCCCATGCTTAAGAGAGAATGTACTTGTTTTTGGGCCTCTGCCCACTGATTTGGTGGAAGGTCCGGCCACCTGCTTGGTGTTGGCAACGTGTGGAAGTGAAATCTGTATCCCTGGGACACTATATTTAAAACCCATTTGTCCTGGGTAATGAGTTCCCAATTCTTTGCATGAAGAGCAAGTCAGTTGATAAGTGCTTGGAAATTTTAAAAGAAAGTCATTGAGACAGTTTACCATAGGGGGGAATCTTATTACTCCCAGATTTGGAAGTGAAGGCCCCCCCATTGCTTAGTCTTGTGCGCCCCTTTGGACCAAAACCTGGGGTTTTTGCTGTGTCTGGGTTTGGCTTGAGAAGACCTGGAAGGGGCTGGAACGGACCAATTCTTAGAGGGCCAGTGCCTACTAAATCTAGGAGGCTGAACTTGTAAGAAATCTTTAACAGTTTGCATAGATTTAGTTTTAGCTTCCATCTTTTTAAGAACTTCCTCAGCCTTGCTGCCAAACAGGCAGTCTTGATTTAAGGGAGCATCCAACAATTTAGCTTTAACATGATCAGGCAAAGACTGCTCCTTAAGCCAAGCATGCCTTCTGACCACAGACCCAGTAACAGCAGCCCTGCAAGAGACCTCTAATGAATCAAAACCACACTGCAAAGTATGTTTTTCAACTTGTTCAGCAGAATACATTAAATCCTGTAATTCTCTATTTTCCACACAGTCAGGAATCATCATTTTCTGTTTAAGCAGTCCAATAACATATTGCTGACACTTTAACGTATGAAACTGGAAGTTTAAAGCCCTAATGGCCAAGGTTGCAGAAGTGTAAACCTTCTTAACCCATCTATCCAACACCATGGACTCTCTATCAGAAAGGGTATCCCATAGTTGAAGCATCTCGCAGCATTCTGGACTCCGAATGGGTCTCAGTAGAGGCCTGCGAATCAGAAGTAGGGGGTATCAGGGGCTGTGAAAGAGTCTTACTGAGTACCGGCAAACTGGCAACTGGCTTAGAAGTGTCGTCGGCAGTTTTGGACCTCGGCGGTCTGTCTTTATCTATGTGTTTTTTCGGAATCCCAGTAGTCGGATGGCTAACCAATGACATTTCTGGGTAATTAAACCGAGAACCGAAATATTTAGATGTGAAAATATACCGACGACAGATAGTGCGCTGATTAAATAAAACACAAAACCGACAGCAAGGTACATCATGGTCAGGGCCTAGGCAAGGAATACAGTACGAATGAAAATCTTCATGAGGTATTTGCTTTCCACAAGTAATGCAATTATTAACTTTTATTGACATCGGTAAGGAGCAAGAAAAAGTTTCCCCAATGGGGTACCTAGCTTTAGTTGAAGACTTCGGTTCTGAAACTCGAAAACGAAAATTTCAGGAGTCGGCTGACAGGCACTTGCAAACTGCTTCTGCTTCGGGCACCACACTCCAATACAGACTGATGTAATGATGTCAGCTGCATATTTTATACCCCTGACGACCTGATGTCATGGAAGAAGGGACAGCAACCGACGCAGGACCCAATACTTTGTTTATCAGGCTGACTGAGGGCTACCTGCAAGCAGATAACCCAAATGTAATGACTGCAACAGTGAAACACGAAGAATATCTGTAATATGTTCTTCATGTTTCACTGTTGCAGTCATCACCTGTGGGAGGATTCCCAAAGCTGAGGAGAGGGGTGGAGGATAAGCATGGGTCAAGCAGGCCCTGCAGAACTGCAGAGACAAACCCTGCCCTAGATTTAGAAAAAAGAGGTAGGTGGTAATGCTTTGTAAAGGTATGGACAGAGGTCCAGGTGGGAGCTTCCAAGATGTCCCTGGTGAGGACTCCTCTAAGGAAGGCTGTGGAAGTGGAAGATGCCCTAGTGGAATGGGTATGGATAGACATGGGGGGTGGTTTCCCCATACAGTCTGTAGCAGAAATGGATACAGTGTGATATCCATTTGGAAATGGTTTGTTTGGA
Source organism: Protopterus annectens (assembly GCF_019279795.1). Taxonomy (NCBI): domain Eukaryota; kingdom Metazoa; phylum Chordata; order Ceratodontiformes; family Protopteridae; genus Protopterus; species Protopterus annectens. The sequence continues at coordinate 1,670,962,160 of NC_056732.1, forward strand.
AATGGGCTTCCCCTGTGCTCCAGGGGGAAAGCTGACATGTAGTTGGTCCATTTTTCTGAATAGTTTAGTACAGTCCAAACAGTATCCGAGCTGTCTGTGCACATTTAGCGAGAGTAGAATTCTTTCCCCCTTATTCTGAGGGTTGGGAAAGAAGGTGGGTAGGTGTATGGACTGGTTGAGGGTTACATCAGCTATCACCTTGATCATAAAGGAGGGGTTTGTCCTCAGGAAGATCCTGTCTTCATGAAAATGATAAAAGGCTCAACAGCCATGACAGTCTGAAGTTCTGATACCCTTCTGGCTGAGGTGATAGCTAGTAGGAAGGCAGTCTTCCAGGAGAGGTATTTTAATTCTGCAAAAACAGCAGGTTCAAAAGGAGGGAAGGTTAGTTTTTCTAGAACATAATTCAGGTCCCAGGGTGGCGTGGGAGGCCTTCTGGGAGGTCTGATATTAGAAGCCCCTCTGAGGAATTGCTTAATCAACGGATGAGAGAAGAGGGGTGGGTCTGAACTGTAATGAGCAGAAATGGCTGAGGAATGGGTTTTAATAAAGAGAGAGAGACCACTATTGAGCAACTCAGCTAGGTAATCCAAGATAAGAGGGATCAAAGGATTGGCGGTACTAGCCCCTTTGGACTAGTTCCAGGAGCAGAATCCTTTCCATTTCTCTGCATATGATTTTTCTGGTGCTGGGCCTTCTGCCCTCTGTGATGATATCTAGGACTTGTTTGCTTAACAGGGACTTCTTGTTAGCTTTTAACGTATAAGCCATGCTAAAAGATTGAGAGTATGTAAGTCTGGGTGCAGTATCTTCTCCCTCACCTGGGTCAAGAGGTCTGAGATCAGGGCAAGCTGCTTGGGGGGCTGTAAGGTCAGACTGCGCAGTAAGGGGTAACAATGCTGTCTGGGCCAATCTGGAGCAATAAGGATGGCCTTTGGTCTCTCCTCCCTTATTTTGATCAGTACCTTGGGAATAAGGGGCAGGGGAGGGCACAACGCGTACACAAAGAGGGAGTTCCAGGGGAAGGTCAAGGCATCCACCTTCCACACTAGGAGGTGATGCTCCCTGGTACAGAACTTTTGCAGCTGGTGGTTGAGGTGCGAGGGAAAGAGATCCACTTCTGGAGTCCCCCACTCCTGAGTGATTTGCAGGAAGATTTCCCTGTGGAGCTGCCATTCCTGGGAGTTCAGTAAGTTTCTGCTTAGGTGGTCTGTCAGGGTGGTGTTGACCCCTGGTAGGTAATGGGCAATTAGGTATAGACCAATGGAGGTGGCTGTAAGCCAGGGGATCATGGCTAACCTGCACAGGGGTTAAGATTGGGTCCCCCCATTTGTTGATGTACCACATTATTGTGGTGTTGTCTGTTTTTATAAGGAGAGCCCCTGGCCTGAGATGGGGTTTGAAGGATGTCAGAGCCTTTTGTACTGCCATAATTTCTGACTGATGTGGAAGTATAGTTGCTGGGCATCCCAAAGACCTTGGGTGCACCTGCCTTCTAGGTGAGCGCCCCAAGCAAGGTCTGTGGCACCGCTGGTGATTGTCTGGCTGGAAGGGTGGAGGTTGAAGGGAAGACCCTTGTTCCTGGCACAGGCATCTGCCCACCAGAGAAACTCTGCCCTTATACATGGGATCAGAGGGCGAGAGTCTCTAGGGACAGAATGTTGGCACCAAAGGTTCTTTAATTACCATTGACATTTTCTCATGTGAAGCCTGGCCAGGGGAATGAGAAGGATGCAAGATGCCATGTATCCCAGCGCTTGCAGGGACTTCATCTCAGTGAGGTGACTTCTGGAAGCCAGCTGGGTAAAGTAGAGAGGCAGGAAGCTCTGCTTTTCTGGGGATAGGAAGGCCATTTGGGATGCTGCGTCCAGTGCAGCTCCCAAGAAAATGATCCTCCTGGTGGGGTTTTGTTTTGATTTCTTCTTGTTGATGGTATACCCTAGAGAAGTTAGGAGTGATTTGACAAAGAGGAGGTCCTGGAGCAGCTTTTCTTTGCACTCTGCCTGAATGAGGCAGTCATCCAGGTAAGGGTAAATCTGTATACATCTCTGTCTGCAGAATGCTATGGCTGGGGCTAAGCATTTGGTGAATACGCTGGGAGCAGTAGATAAGCCAAAGGGCAGCACAGAGAACTGAAATTGTTGTGAGCCTGCTCTGAAGCACAGGAATTCTCTGCACAATTCCCTGATGGGGATGAGGATGTAGGCATCTTTTAGGTCTAGGGTCACTAGCCAGGCTTTTTTTGTTAGCAAAGGCAGCAGCTGCTGCAAAGTTACCATTTTGAATCTGGGGACCACAAGGTAGGTGTTCAGAATGGACAGATCCAGGATGGGGTGCCAAGTGCCCTCTTTTCTGGGCACAAGGAATAGTCTGGAATAACAGTCTTTTCCTGTTTGGACCCGTTTCAATGTTTCTGCCCACTGATTTGGAGGTAAGTCTGGGTACCCTGTTGGAATTGGGAGTTTGCTGAAAGAGAATTTGTATCCCTGAGAAATGATCTTTAAGACCCATTGGTCCTTTGTCTTCGAAGACAACTGGCTTTCTGTGACAGAGAGCCTTCCTTCTACTTTTTGATGAGAGAAGGGGGGGGGTCATGGAAGGTTGGCTTAGAACTCTCTGCCTCAGAGACAGAAGTGGTCCACTGTTTGCTTCTCTACTAGCCCTGGAATAGGGGTCATGTTGGGCTGTCCCTGCAGGGCTTTCCTTGGCCCTGTCTGCGAAGTGCAGGGAAGGCCCAGTGCTTAGAGGGAAAGCTCCTGCAGAATCTGGGAGGTTGAACTTGAAAGAAATCTTTTACTGTTTGCATAGATTTTGCTTTGTCTTCCATCTTTTCAAGTACCTCTTCTGCTTTTTCACCAAACAAGTACTCCTTATCTAGGGGTGCATCAGTAAGTTTAGACTTGACATGATCAGGAAGAGGTTGCTCCTTCAGCCATGCACGTCTCCTCATAAAAGATCCTGTCACTGCTGCCCTGCTAGTGGCTTCTAGGGCGTCATATTCACATTGTAATGAGTGTTTAGCCACTTGACAAGCAGAGTGCAGTAAATCTAACTCTTTTGAACTGGCACAGTCAGGAAAGGTAGCAATCTTCTGTTTTAATTGTTCCAAATTGTGTTGTTGATATTTTAACATATGGAACAGACAAGTGAGAGCTCTGATAGCTAAGGTTGCAGAGGTGTATACTTTTTTACCCCATCTGTCCAGGGCTCTGGAGTCCTTGTCAGATGGAAGAGGATTCGTGGCAGAACTAGTCTTAGCTCTTTTAGGTCCCTGTGTAATGACCTCTGGGGAAGGGTGCCTTTTCCTTTTAGAAGTAGTGGCCTGACTACCCCAGATAAGGGAGATGAGATCCTCTGCCATTTTAAGCATTTGTGCTTGGGGAGGTGGAGCAGAAGCAAGATGGTGGCTAGAAGCAGATTTCCTAGGAGTGGCCTGGCTTCTAGGCCTGAGAGAATAAGTCGGTCTGCGAGAAACTGTCAGATGCGAAGACATCAGTTTTTGTCTAGATTTGGTAGTGCGAAAGGCCTCCTCGGAAGCTGGTGCCTGCATCTTGGCTCTGGACCCAACTGAGGCAGAGTCAGCCAAAGGCTTGTAAGATGAAGAAGACTTCTGTGGCATACCAGACTCCGAAAGGGTCTCGGTAGAGGCCTGCGTAGATACTGAATCTGGCAGAACTGACTAAGTGCTTGGCGGTAGCGTCATCGGAAGGCTTAACCTTGTGTGGTGTGTCTCTATATTTACATCTACGTTTTTTCAGAATGTACACAGATTGTTGGCTGATGGATGCCATATCGGAATGCAAAGACAGAACACAAAAATAACTGTCTACAAAAAGAGCTCTATGGCGAATGGTTCTGGTATTAAAGAGGGCACAGAACCAGCAATGGGGGACGTTGTGGTCTGGGCCTAAACAAGTGATGCAGTAAAAATGGAAGTCTCGGTGTGGGATCTGCTTTCCACAGGCGAGACAAAGTACAGTTTTGTACCTACCATAAATGTAGATGTTTGAGTGCTCATACAGCTGCAGTCATAACAGATGGGTTATCCTGCCGTCAGGCGGGTCCTCGGTCGGCCGAATTCCAAAGTCTAGTTCCGGCGTCGGTTGTCGTCGCTTCCTCCCTGACGTCAGCATGGCAGGGGTATAAAAGAGGCAGCCGACGCCATTTTCTTCAGTTTTTCTTGCTCCAGATGTCAGGTGCCCCCAGAAGGAAGGAAAACATAATGTTATGCAAAGATGCAATGTTGATAAATCAAAAACAGTAGTTGCAAGCAAATACACCATAAAAGAATACCCCAAAAAGGTTATATGAAAAGTGTTTGTCATAAGGCCTGTCCTAAGAGGGGATGGAGGGAGGGAAACCTGGACTGCAGCTGTATGAGCACTCGAACATCTACATTTATGGTAGGTACAAAACTGTACTATGTTCATCGTGCATACAGCTGCAGTCATAACAGATGGGTAGAATCCCAAAGCTAAGTAAGGGTGGTAGGCACTAAGTGGAACTAGGAGGGGCTAGGATGCCCTTCAGGACTGCTGTGGCAAAGCCCACTCTAGATTTTGAGTATAGTGGGAGGTGATAGTGCTTGGAGAAAGTGTGCACTGAACTCCAGGTGGCTGCTTCCAAAATGTCCTTGGTAGGGACCCCCCCTGAGGAAGGCTGCAGAGGTAGCTGTGGCTCTGGTGAAGTGGGGTCTGATGCATGCAGGCACAGTTTTTCCATGAAATGAGTAACAAAAGCGTATGCAGTGGGCTATCCATTTTGAAATTGTCTGTTTGGAAATAGCCCTTCCCTGAGCACCTACAGCACTGGACACAAAGAGTTGCTCAGATTTCCTGAATGGCTTTGTTCTGTCCAAGTAGTAATGAAGTTGTCTGTGAATGTCCAAGGAATGTAGTAGTCTTTCCCCTTTGTTTTGTGGATTAGGATAAAAGGTAGGTAAGTGGATAGTCTGATTCAAAGCTACACTGGATACTACCTTTGGCATAAAGGTAGGATTGGTTCGTAAGGAAACTCTGTCCTGATGGAAAATGATGAATGGTTGCACAGCCATGAGGGCCTGTAGCTCCGAAACCCTGCGTGCTTAGGTGATAGCCAGAAGAAAGGCTGTTTTCCATGACAAGTACTGCAACTCTGTTGAAGAAGCTGGCTCGAAGGGAGGAAGGGTCAGCTTTTCCAATACATAGTTGAGGTCCCAAGCAGGGACTGGTGGTTTCCTTGGGGGTTTTAAATCCTTTGCCCCTCTGAGGAACTGCCTTAAGAGAGGGTGAGAGAACAATGGAGGATCTGTGTTGTATTGTGCAGAAATGGCTGAAGCGTGGATCTTGATGGAGGAGAAGGAAAGTCCATAGTTTAACATCTCAGCTAGGTACTGTAAAATTTGAGGTATATTTATTACCCAAGGATTCTGTCCCTTTTCTTGATTCCAGGCACAAAATCGTTTCCATTTGGCGGAGTAAGCCTTTCTAGTAGAAGGTCTTCTGGCCTCCAAAATGACATCCTGCACCTCCTTGGAGAGGAGAAACTGTTGGGAAATCAAGGAATTCTCCATGCAGCTAGATTTAGTTTTGAGATGGCTGTGAAGGGTTTTGTAGTTGTGCTGGGACAACAGAAGAGGGACTAGAGGTAGGATCCATGGTGGGGAATGTGTCAGGCTCCTCAGGAGCAGATACCAGTGTTGTCTTGGCCAGTCTGGAGCGATGAGAATCATTTTCGGCCTCTCTGCTCTGGCTTTTAATAGAACTTTGGGCAGCAGAGGAAGAGGCGGGAAGGCATAGACTGTCAATGTTGGCCAATTGAAGGAAAGTGCGTCCACTTTCCAGGCCTGTGGATGATAGGTCCTTGAACAAAATTTTTTCAACTGGCAATTTCTGTGGGTAGCAAAGAGATCTATGTCTGGCTGTCCCCATGCCTGAGTTATCTTTGTGAAAAGTTGAGGATGCAACTTCCATTCGTGTGGATCTGTCATATTTCTGCTTAGGTTGTCTGCCAGTGTGTTTTCCTTTCCTGGCAGGAATTGTGCCTGCAGTTGAATTTGCAATTCCAGTGCTGTGTTCCATAGGGTCATGGCTTGCCTGCACAGGGGATATGAATGAGTTCCCCCCTGTTTGTTTATGTACCACATCACTGTGGTGTTGTCTGTCCTTATCAATAGCTGGCCTGGATGCAGTAGGTCTTTGAAGGTCATAATAGCCTTTTGCACGGCTAGCATTTCCTTTTGGTTGATGTGAAGGTGCTTCTCTTTTCGGGTCCATTTTCCCTGAATGCACTGATCTGCCATGTGTGCTCCCCAGGCGTAGTCTGAGGCATCTGTTGTGATGATTTGAGTTGCTTGAGGTACACAGAAAGGAAGACCTGTGTTTCTTTGGCAAGCTTGAGTCCACCACAAAAATTCCTTTTGAAGGCATGGAATGAGTGGGATAATTGTTTCCAAGCTGTGGCTGTGTTGAGACCATAAGTTTTTCAGGTACCATTGAAGTTTCCTCATATGCAGCTTTGCACATGGGATTAGTAGGATGCAAGATGCCATGAATCCCAGAGCCTGCAGGATTTTCCTTGCAGTTAGCCTGGTGTAAGTTGCCATTTTTCTGAAGTACTGAGACAGTTGCCCTTGCTTGTCTGGCCTGAGGTAGGCCATCTGGGTGGTTGTATCCAAGCTGGCACCCAGGAAAATTATTTGTTAAGAGGGTATTAGTTTTGATTTCTTTTTGTTGACTGTGCATCCCAGGAAGTTCAACAGTTTTATTACAAACGCCAGGTGCTGCAGTAATATGTCCTTGCTGTCCTCTTGGATCAGGCAGTCGTCCAGATATGGGTAGATCTGTATCCCTTGTAGTCTGCAGAAGGCGATTACTGATGCCAGGCATTTCGTAAACACTCTGGGTGCAGTAGATAAGCCAAAGGGCAATGCAGAGAATTGGTAATGGGTTGAACCTGCAAGAAATCTGAGGTATCTTCTGCAATCTTGTCTGATAGGGACATGCAGGTATGCCTCCTTGAGGTCCAATGTTACCAGCCAAGACTCCTTGCCCAGCATGGGAAGAAGCTGCTGTAATGTGAGCATCTTGAATTTTGGCACCTGTAGATATGTGTTTAGGATGGATAGGTCTAAGATAGGTCTCCAATCTTTGTCTTTCCTCGGTACCAGGAATAGTCTGGAATAAAACCCTTGACCTTGTTCTTTTGCAGGTACCTCTTGAATTGCTTTCATGTCCATGAGAGCTAAAACTTGTTTTTGTGCCTCTGCCCTTTGATTTTGTGGCAGGTTTGGCATGCCTCTCATTTTTGGAAGGGTGTGAAAGTGGAACCTGTAGCCTCTATGTCCAGAATCCATTTGTCTTTTGTAACAATATGCCAATTTTTTGAGAATAATGTCAGTTTTCTGCCCAAAGGTGCTGCCACTAAAGTTTTGCTTGGCAGGTGTAGGGGGAAGTCATTGTGTCTGTTTTCTAAAAGACTGTGATCTGTCTTCTCCACCTCTTGGGGTTGGGTGCTTGCCACTGTCTGGCTCTGAAAGATCCTTGAGGTTGCCCTCTGCCCCTTGGGCGCCTGTATCTGCCCCTTTGAGGTCTGTCCGTGGCTGGAAAGGACCAATTTTTTGAAGGCCAGTTTCTGCTGAAACATGGAGGCTGTACCTGCAGGAAATCTTTCACTGTTTGCATTGATTTCGCTTTTTCCTCCATTTTCTTTAGCACCTCCTCAGCTTTAACACCAAACAATACATCTTTTTGAAGAGGTGCATCTAATAATTTAGTTTTGACATGATCTGGTAAGGTTTGCTCTTTGAGCCAAGCATGCCTACGTATAACAGACCCCGTAACAGCAGCTCTACATGAGGCCTCTAAAGCATCAAAACCACACTGCAAGGTATGTTTACCCACTTGCTCTGCACCATGCAACAAATCCTGCAACTCTTTTAAATCTGGTTGTTCTGGTTGTGTCATCTTGCTTTTCAGCTGAGATATCAAAAACTGTTGATACTTTAACATATGGAACTGACAGTTTAATGCCCTCATGGTTAAAGTGGCCGAGGTGTACACCTTTTTCCCCCACCTTTCTAAAGCTCTGGAATCTCTCTCTGAAGGTAATGGATTTTTAGCAGTAGAGGCCTTAATTCCCTTGGGACCCTGTGAAATTGTTTCTGGGTCAGCAGTATGGCTTTTATATAGGAACTGGTGAGAATCAGGAACCCGGTAATACCTGTCTGGTTTAACAGGAGCTGGAGGCAAAGAATCAGGATTAAAGGCTGGCTTCTGTGCACACATCATCCAATATATCTAAAACAGGAGGGATAGCCAGAGGCCTATGCTGGGGGAGCAGAAGAAATTCCCTGAGCCTTTTCTTGGAATCTGAGTAATCTTGGCCTTCCCAGTGAAAGTGTTCCCTCAATGTATGCAGGGTTTCCCCAAAAGAGAAGTCCTCAGGGGGGGAGACCGAGGGAATAGACTCCTCTGCATCAGGGTCTTCGAATGGAGAATAGGCATAATCCTGGGTCCTCAGATAGTTCTGAGGTAATAGAAGCTTGATCTGAGGAAGGGTAGTCTTCCTCTAATCTGGGCCTTTTGTCAGAGGGGGGTTGAGAACCCCTGATAAGAGTAATCAAATCCTCAGCCATTTTAAGCATCTGTTTTTTAGGCATGGTGCCTTGGGAGGGGGGTCTGAGGAACCTGTTTTTTGGTTTTCATGGCTGCTTTAGATTTAGTGAAGGCTTTAATAGAGAAGGAGGAAGGCCTGAAGACCCCTTGAGAAATGGCAGGCCTGTCTAAATTCTGAGATTCTCCACCAGGAGTGGCGTCGGGATCTGTAGTAGGAATGGGGGCCGAGGAGCCTGCGACCTCGGGTACTGAAGACACTGGTAATGCATTGTCATCAGTATTCAGGGGCTGCGTAGGCGCCTCGCTGAGTACCGGAGAACCGGTAGTCGGCCTTAGCGTGGTTTCAGTAGGTGGTGCGGACCTCGTATGTCGGTCCTTATCTTTGCGTTTTTTGCTCAAAACTGGAGTCGGAGTATCCGACAACATAATATAATTAAATTTTTTGCCAAAAAAGTGAAGGGCGAACTCCGCCCGACGCTTAATAGTGCGCTTATTGAATTTAGCACAAAAACGGCAGGCCGAGACGTCGTGGTCTGGGCCTAAGCAAGGTATACAGAAAGAGTGGAAATCCTTATGCGGTATTTGCTTCCCACATGAAATGCAATTATTAACTTTGTCTGACATCGGTCTGAGGCAAGAAAAGTTTCAACGGGTACTTAGCTTTCAAGAAGACTTCGGCTGAAATACTTTCGTAAATCTCAGGAGCTGGCCGACCGGCACTTGCGAACTGCTTCTGCTTCGGGCACCGCGCGGCAAGAAAGACTGAAGAAAATGGTGTTGGCTGCCTCTTTTATACCCCTGCTGCGCTGACGACAACCAACGCCGGACCTAGACTTTGGAATGCGGCCGACCGAGGACCCGCCTGATGGCAGGATAACCCATCTGTTATGACTGCAGATGTATGCACGATGAACATCTGTTAACTTCTTTGGACATCAGTTAGTGCAAGAAAAAAGGATCCCCAACGGGGTACTTAGCTTTAGACATTTTCAGCTGAAATTTGACTTCTGGTAGCGACCAACCGGCACTCATGCAAACTGCTTCTGCTACGAGCTCCACACATGGCCGGCCTTAGGCATAGGCGAACTAGGCGACCGCCTAGGGCGCCGTACAGGCCGGCCTCAAAAGGGCGCAATTCTGCTGTGAAGTAACGCTAACCGGGAAAGCTGAAAAGACAACAAATTTATTTTTCAAATGTCAGTCACCGACGCGCGACGCCCATACAGGCTAGAAATGCGCCCTCCCCCACTTCAACTTAAGCACAAACTTGTTTTCCATCCTATCCACAGTAGCACAGACAGCCCCCACCTCTTCCTACCTCTTGTTCCTTCCTTCGTTGGGAGTCGGATGTACCTATTGGCTAGGCGATTGCAGTTCTCGGAATCTGTGGACGTGAGTCAGCATCGTTCTTCCACGTGGAGTACTACAAACCAAATGGAGCGTGTTTTTGGCGTTTTATGGTTTTTTACAACTTTTACACTGAAGGCTAGGAGGTAAGTGACGCGAGAGATGGGGTCCGGGGGTTATTGATGAAATGTAATTTTTTATAGTGTGTGTGTGTGTTTATATTTCTGAGATGTGAAGGAATAGTGTGTGTGTGTTTATATTTCTGAGATGTGATTTGAAGGAAGCACAGTAGCACTGGGACGCGTTTATTAGAAGAATGAAGCAAGCAGACAAGCATTTTGTGTAGTGTGTGTTTGAAGTGGAAGGGAAATTCAGTCCATGTTTTATTTTTTAAATGCATTTTACTTTTGTGCTTAGAATCGAGCACGGCTTTGGGTTTGGGGATTGCTTTGGATGTGCGCTTTTGGGATGGGTTTCTCTATGCTTTGGTTTGCTTGTGGAGCGTGTGAATTTTTACTTTAGTTTTTAATTTTAGTAGATTTGATAACATATCATGGATGTATATAAGCCTGTAGTCACATAACAAGAATGTGGGTGCTTTTGGGGTGGGTTTCTCTAGGCTTTGGTTTGCTTGTGGAACGTGTGAACTTTTACTTTAGTTTTTAATTTTAGTAGATTTGATAACATATCATGGATGTATATAAGCCTGTATTCACATACCAAGAATGTGGGCAAAATTTTAACAATGTACTTAGAGGACAGATAACCAAAATAACTACATAGTGTACCCTGTACTAGTTTCTGTCACACCTTTTATCTGGGAGCTTTTGTAGTTATAGCTGTTAGAACTATTTTTGTTGTAGATACCATTAGAGTCTTAGGTGTAGTTATAGCTGCAATTGTAATATGACACAGCGGTAATGAATGAATGGCTAGTCAGATATCTTAATTGTACATCACTTCATTGGATCAGGAAAGATACCTTGCCCAGTACCCACCTGCTTATCATGGAAATCTTAGGGATTAATCCTGGGGGCCCTAATATTTACAATAATAACAAATACAGTTTCTACAGTAAGCCCTGACTTATCCATCAATATAATCTAGTACTGTCTTACTATGTACTGAACAATCTGCAGAAAACTTTACTCATACTGAGTCAGGACTTAGCCACAGTTCATAAATGGTTTCATCTCAGATGACTAGTAATTCATTTTAGCAATGTATTTTTCAACAATTAAATCAGAAGATCACCCAGATAGGTTAAAGAGATCTTACCAATTATCAAAGATTGTTAACAACTTTCCGTTGTCTGCAGGTGATGTCTCATCATATGCATCCAGGTAGCGCACCTGCCTTCCTTGCCCCACGTCACATTGCTTGCTTAACTTTAGAGCATATGATATGACCAGCGACAAATCCATTTCTGCTTGAGCTGTTGTAACTACCTAAATTCCAACAGTGCATTCCTTTTTCCTGTGAGTTATTGCTTCTTAGATACATTATTTTGCATTTGTGATTACACTTAAACTGCTATATTTTTACCATTCTAGCAGTTTTTCTTTCCTTTTTGTCCTTTCTTCACTTTATTTTATATTAGCAAGTTACCAGACCTCTCACCTAGCCCTATTTTGAAATAACATCCCTATTATCGGGCCTGATTTAGCCCTGCACAGGATGTTCCTATTTTTTAGTGAATGTCAAGCTTGGTTTGCCCTTCATTCAGCTTTGTGAATTCCCCTCACCACATGTGATCTTTGAAGCTGCCTAGTACATGCACTCTCTAGATGACCAACATACTAATGGCAACAATAATTAAAAGAAACGGGGCACACGTTTTGCATCATCCTTTTTCTTAAGGAAAAATAAATGACCTTGTGTGGTAGAATTTTGCCATCCAGTTCATTAAAGTCTACAGATTTTGCATTGCATCTTTGATAATGTGCTTGTATGTTTCTATCATTTTTGATATTTTGTTTTTTAAAAATATATTTGTGAGTAGCATCTACATTTGTACTGGAAGCACAGAGAATTATGTGTTAGACAGCATTCATATTTTATGCCAATTAAATGTCCATATTTTTATCTTTTCAAGGACTTTTGCTCCTGTTTTCAATGTCTGCATGATGAGAGATATGTCAGTTAGTTATATGTACTTGAGGTTAGAATAATAATTTAATTTTGCATTTGGCCCACTTAAGAGGAAGCATCATATATGCATGATAAAAATCCTCTTGAATTGTGCCTTATTAAAGCAGATGACTGCCATAACAAAATCACCATCTTCTCTGTGAAGAAACCCTTCCTTCTTGCTCGCTTAAATTACTGGTGCTGCTCTGAACACCTCTATCCATGGCTTCCAGTGTCAGCAGTGTGTTACAAATCTCACTGTGGCTACTCCTGCAACTCTCCCAAGGAAATGCACAAGATAATAAAAGTTTAATCTCTTCCTCTAGACAGTGATGAATTAATTAATCAATTCAAAATTTAGTAAAAGCTGAAACACATCATTATGAAGAGAACTATATGCTAGGCATAATTTACTTTGAAGCATATTTTCATAATTTTATAATTTATAATTCCTGCATAAGGGTTAGATAACCATTAATATGGAGATTACAACTTTCCCATACCTTTCAACCTGCAGACATTGAAAATCAGAGAATCATAGAAAATCAATTTTGTGTAGTGTGTGTTTATATTTCATTCAGGTAGCGATCAGGATTCATTTTTGGCTTTAACACCCCCCCCCCGGTGACTGATATGAGCACTCTGATATGAGGCCATGCCATATCTGTGTGTCTAAGTGTGCATGTTTCTAAATGTGACCAAACAGTTTAGCATAACAAAGATAAGCTCACGTGGAGTGTTTTGTGAGAGTGACCCTTCTGTGGGCGTGGCTCAAACAGGGGTGTTCCTTGTGTTCAGTGTGGGTGGGGCTTAAGGGGCACCAGAGCAGTGCTTCGCCTAGGGCGCCGTTTCAGCTAAGGCCGGCCCTGGCTCCACAGCAAGAAAGACTGATGTAATGACATCGGCTGCCTTGCTTTATAGCACTGATGACCTGACAAACTACAGGAGACGTCAGCCGACACAAAAAAAATTGACTCTGGTATTCTGGTCGACCAAGGGCTACCACAGCACAGATAACCCACAGGTGATGACTGCAACAGTGAAACACAAAGAACATAAACGTTTTCTTTAAACTGTAGCTAACTGCCTTGCTACAGACAAATAACACATGCAAAGTGATGAGCATTTTGGTCCTGACCACAAACATACCTCTCACCTTCGTAGCACAAAAAATCTGGACAAAGCCAAAAATGAATTTTTTGGGGGGGGCACATTTTAATTATTGCTCTCTCAGACTTAGAAAGTTGCTAAAATAGCAAGTTTTGTATTACCATACATTATTTGAAGGATTTGAAGTCTGAAACTCAAATGTCTGTTATTTACTGACTTTAATTTTCAATGATTAGCCAGAAAAAAATCACTTTTTTTGGCAGAACAATCAAAAAAATGAGGCAATAATCTAGGCATTTTGCAAAAATCCATATAGTTGAGATGTATAACCACAAAAGTAGTAACGATATGCATTTTAGGTTCAACAGGGGCCTAGCCATGCATCCCAAATCTCTGACAAGTTCTGATATCCTTGATAAGTATAAGCAGGGGCTTGGGAGATGAAATATTTACAAGCAGGGCCTGGGAAATGAATCATTTACAGGTTGCCTGTGTCCATTAAGGGACAGAGGTGAAAAGGGATATGGCATTATTCAACTCATGCATCACAGAAGTGCTCTAGACCTGTCCATGCATGCAGTTTCAGCATTTAGAAACTGAACTCCAGTGCTGCCAGTCACGCCCCCCTGACACCCCACACCTGGAGCAGCTGCCCCCTTCACCACACCCCAAGACACGCCTCTGCTGGGACTTGATCTTCAATATCCATTTTGATATTCAGTGCTAAATAAACTTTCAGAAACTAATCACAGAACTGACAGCAGGCTCTAAAATGAATACCAGCAGATGATTCGACAATGTACAAGAGTAATCAGTTTAAGCAGTTCTTATTATCTTCCCTGGAAACAACTTTAAGTACAAAAGAGATCAGTGAACGAGGAGTGTTATATTCAATCAAAAAAGCCTACAACCTTTAATCATAAGCTGTATTCAATCATGCAGGATCTCAAAGTTGTGTGAGAAAAGATTGGCTATTTATTACCCAAGTCAGGGAAACATTCAGTTTTAAAAGTAAGCAGTTCATAAGTGTGTAATAGGCTAATGACCCTGGAGCCTATACAAGCCTAGCCCAAAAAAGATGCATTGGCATCATGCTGCCTGATGTTAGTTCCCAGTGCCCCTATCAAGCAAGGCCACTGAATTGGTCGCCGGGGTGAATTTTCTACTGCCCATCCACTTGTCAAGATTTCTCTTGAAGAGGGCCCGTGAGGTACTCTGCTTGACATGAATGGGAAATTTGTTCCAGAGCATGGAGAATCTCTGGGTTAGGAATCCAGCATGTTCTGTTTATTGTGGTAATGAGGCGATCCCTGGAGCATGTGGCATGGAGGGATTGGGATTTCTTTAGGTGTAGCATATCTAACAGCTCCGGGTCAGACATGGCTTTGTAGGTCAAGCAGAGATCACCTCTAAGTAGCTGATATGAGACAGAGTACAACTGGAGTTTTTTTGAGTCTGTCCATACAGAGCATGTGTTTAAGGCCTAAGATCCTCTTAGTGAGGTACTTTTGTGGCCTTTCCAGTTGTTGTAGGTGTCTAGTGAGGTACATGCCAAATGGGGAGTTGCATTCTATAATAGGTCTAATGAGAGATGAGTAGAGAGGGATTATGACCTCTTTCTTCCTGGATGAAAAACCCTTTGTAATGAGATGTGCCACATAGAAGGACTTTCTGACCACAGTGGCAATGGGGTTATCAAAGGAGAGGTTGCTGTCAACCTGTGTCCCCAGATCTCTTATCACACCTTCGGTGTTTAGTGGACTACCGCCAATGTGGTAGTTCATGGGCACTGAGTTTTTCCCAAAGGGAATGACAATGCACTTTTTGGCACCTAGCTTAAGGTCATGGTTTTGGCACCAATCACTGGACTCAGTGAGACCTTTTTGTAGAATGTCTACATCTGCTGGAGAATCAATAATGGCTCCCAGTTTGCAATCATCTGTGAACTTGGTCAGCCAGAGTCCCCTTGTGTTGGCCTGAACTTCAGAGAAGTAGATGCCAAACAGGAGAGGACCCAGGACTGATCCATGGGGGACTCCACTTGCAACTGGTCAGTAGTCAGATTTGGAGTCCGCTACTTTCACAGTGTGGGTTCTATCAGTGAGCCAGTTTGCAACCCACTTTGTGACATAGGGGTTTATGCCTAGTTTAGTGAGTCTATCTATGGTTCCTGAGTGAGGGATGGTGTCGAAGGCCTTGGCAAGATCGAGGTAGGCTGTGTGAACTACCTTGCCTTCATCCACAGCTCTGGTGACAGACTCGAAGAAGTCTATCAGGTTGAGCAGGCATGATCTACCTTTCACAAACCCAAACTGCGTGGGGTCCAAAGTTTGGAGATTCCCTATGTCCCTATTTATAAGGTCCATGATGATGCGTCCATAGCCTTACATATCAGACTCATCAGGATAATGGGGCAGTAGTTCCCAGTGAGGCTGTGATTGAACAGGGCACTCAAGTGTGGTGCCACTTCACTTTGTAATTCATGTAGAACATAGCCAGGGATATTATCAGGTCCCATGGAAACTGTATATTCTTGGCTTTGGACAGTGGGGTTTTTACTTGTGCAGCCGTGATATTAGGAACTTGGAATTCCTCTGGTATTGTGATAGGCCCTTCAGGGAGAGAAAGGGGGGTAAAATTCGCACTGAACCCGTTGGCCAGTATATTGGCAATATCAGTTGGCTTGGTATACGAGTTTCCATTGTGCTGTAGTTCAGAGCAAATCTGAGTATTGCCATGTAGATTCTTGACATAACTATAGAATGCCTTGTAGTTGTCTTTAGTATTAGTTACAATTTTGTTTTTATAGCTAGCTTAAGAGGATTTGATGAGGGATCTCAGTTTTTTTGCTGAGGCTAAACAAGGGAGTTTTTCCAGTCTTGGGACTTTACCTTTTTCTGCAACAGTTTCTTCCTTCTGTTGTAGAGTTTGTTTATGGTAGGGGAACCCCAGATTGGCTTCATTTTTTTGGAGGAGGACTTTTGGTTCTGTTTGGTATGGCCCATTCCATGCACTTATGTATGTGCTCATACAGTGCATTGGTGTATGATTCAGCAGTCATGCACATTTTTTCCAATTGCATGGGTGTTGTGAAGTTAGCCACCTCTGATTTTAGAAGCCCAAAATTGGCTTTGGAGAAGTTTTTCACTGTGGTTTCCTTTATGGGGGGTGAGAGTGGGATGTGGATATCCATGGTGATTAGCTTGTAGTCTGATCTGACCAGGGAGGAGTTGATTACTGGTGTAGAGCAACTGTAGCCCATGTTAGTAATGATCAGGTCAAGGATGTTTCTACCCCTGCTGGGGGTAAGAATGAGTTGGTCCAGGATTCTGGAATTAATAAATTCCAGAAAACGTTGAGCAAGTATGTTGGTACATGAGTAATTTTTCCAGTTAATGGAGGGGTAGTTTAAGTCTCCCAGTATAAGGGTATTGGGTTGTACCTTAATATTTTCCAGTGTGTTTAGGAATGTGGTCTGGGAGTCTTGGGGCATGGTGGGGGATCTATAGCAGGCTACAACCTGGATTACAATTTTACCCAGTGTTGGTTGTATCTGAAGGATCGCTGATGTGTTACATTAGCCTACTAGTCTGGAGGTGTGCATATCCTTTATGAATATGGAGACATCGCTGCTTTAAGGGCTTCAGTCCAGGTTTTGTTGCCGAAAAGTGTGGTATGAATTATAGCCCGGTAGCGCAGGGGTGCTCTCCAGAGCTTTGAACCAGGTCTCTGTAACTGCACAGATGTCGATGTTCTCCATTTTAAGGAGTGCTTCAAGAAAGTGCATTTTGAGGTTTAGACTTCTAGCACTGAGTAGCATGACCCTCAGATTACGTTTGCTTGTAGCTGTTGGTGGTAATTTTGTCTTCAAGACATTGTCAAAAAAAAGGCACTATAGGGGTGGAAAGAGCCTTGGTCAGTATCCGGAATCCCAGGGTTAGCAAAGCATCGAGGTCTGTTGATCATGTCAGCCCAGGCAGGCAGATACTGGATCCCCTTAGAATGACACCAGAAACTTAACCAATTGTTGAAGTCGATCATTTTCTGTTTGTACTGTGGTATTATTCTGGATGATGGTAGGATGCTACTCAGGGCTAGGGTCACACCTGCCTGGGCTACAAGATCTAAGAGTTCTTCCATGTCTCTTTTCATGCAGTCCAGGGAGGGAGGTACGTCTCAGGTCATTCACACCAACATGGACAATGACAGAGTGATATATGTACCTGTTGTGGAGTGACTTAAGTGCATGCATTATGTGGCGGATCCTGGCACCTAACAGGCAGCTGACTAACTTTCTCATTATTCAGCCTAGTGAGTGGGACATCAGTGTGCCTTACTATTGAGTCACCTATGACTAGTGTATTGGGTAAGCTGTTTTGCCTTAGGGGCTTTGGTTGAGTGGCACACTGTTTATGTGAGCTGTGTTTCTCATAGTTTGTGCTGAGATGTGATGGTTGCTTGCGTTTCTGCCTCAGGGGTCTCTCTTGTTTGGGTAGATTTTTACTGAAAGCCAATGCGAAGGTGGGTATGTAATTTTGTGTTACTATGTGAGGGTTGTTGTGGTGTATGTTCTGGAGGGCTGTGTGTTCCATGTGGTATGGTGCAGGTGCTGAGCTTCTCCTCTTTACTGGCTAATCCAGTCTTGGCTGGAGTGCGCTTGGCTTCCAATTTAGCTATATATGTGCATCTCACACAAGTCATAGTGTTGGTAGGTAAGAGGTGAAGGTTGTCTGTGTACATGAGGCAGTTGCTACATTGCCTTAGGATGCCCAAGTTCACCAGGTTGACAGGAGAAAGCGCAAGAAACTGACCTTTAGACATGCCTAGATAGGTGCTCAATTTATTAAGTACTGAAGCTGTTTTACTTTCCTATGGAAAATTTAGTGCTGGTAGCAGTATATATGCTGCAAGAAGTTTTGAGCAAGTGCTGGACTTAAAATAGTCTAGTCTGAGTGCAAAAAGATGAAAACTAGCAAGATCTCAGGGAAAATTTGAAGAGTACACTTTCTAGTATGGGTAATAGTTTACCTCAGCTTATCAGCACTGCATGTTGTGCAAACCCAGGCAAAAAAGAAGTTATGTACTTACTATAACGTTCCAGGTTAGTAGTCCATCTCACCCTTCATTCTTTACATATGGGATTGGAGCCGATCCTCGGCTCTGACTCAGCCTATTTACAAGCTGGAAGACTTCTTTGGCTCGTGGCTAGGTAGGTATCCCATGGTGCCCCAGTACAATCCCCAGATCTTGTTTGCTGCTGACTAGAAGAAATAATAACAGCCCACAGAAAAAGCCAATACTAAAAGGTCTCCATAAATAATGAAATTAGTATTTTACTGTCTCCAGGTACTTCCAAGATGGAGGCCGGAGGGCGGGTTCGAAAGAATGAAGGGTGAGATGGACTACTAACATGGAACGTTATGGTAAGTACATAACTTCTTTATCTTAAGTAGTCCTATCTCACACCTTCATTCTTTTCATAAGGGACAGCGTCCCTAGCACCTTATTCTTGGGTGGCTCAAGGAAAAATACTCCTACGTACAGTGGAACCAAAAGATGCTCTACCCCTGGAGGTAAAATCCAATTTGTAATGGGTAATAAAAAAGTGTGAGGGGTAGCCCACACGTAGCAGCTGCACAAATATTGTCAAGTGGAACCCTGGCTTGAAAGGCTGCAGAGGTAGATTGAGATAGTACAGTTGTGTACACTTGCCATAAATGTAGATGTTCGAGTGTATTCATTCTTGCAGTCATTACAATTGGGTTATCCTGCTGGCAGGCTACCCTCAGTCGGCCTGAATTCCAAAGTCTAGGTCCGGCGTCGGTTGCTGTCACCTCTTCCCTGATGTCAGTGCGCCAGGGGTATAAAAGATGCAGCCGACCCCATTTTCTTCAGTTTTTCTTGCCCCAGATGTCAGGTGCCCCCAAAAGGGTAGGCTAAAAATATGTCAATAAAACATGCATGCACCAAAGTATATATTTTGCCTTCATCTACAAGCAAATACACCACATAGGTTGTATAGAATAGAGAAGTACAGATAAGTTCCAGGAAAGAAATGGGGGATGGCGGGTGGGTAACCTGGACTGCAACAGTGAATACACTCGTACATCTACATTTATGGTAAGTGTACACAACTGTACTATGTTCTTCGTGTTTCACTGTTGCAATCATTACAACTGGGTTGAATCCCAAAGCTAAGGTTGGGAGGCTGGAGCTAAATAGCATTAGGGGCGGCTATTAGGCCCTGCAGAACTAAAGTGGCAAAGGCTGCCCTGGATTTAGAGTAGAGTGGTAAGTGATAGCGCTTTGTGAAAGTGTGCACTGAACTCCAAGTAGCAGCCTCTAAAATGTCTTTGGTTGGTACTCCCCTGAGGAAGGCTGCTGAAGTGGCTGCTGCTCTGGTTGAATGTGGCCTAATGCCCTTAGGTACTGGCTTGCCATGTTGAGAATAGCAGAAACGAATGCAGTGGCCTATCCACTTTGAAATAGTCTGCTTTGAGATAGCCTTTCCTTGTGATCCTGCAGCATATGCCACTAGTAATTGCTCTGTCTTTCTGAAAGCTTTGGTTCTGTTCAAGTAGAAGCGTAGCTGTCTGTGTATGTCCAAAGAATGCAGAATTCCTCCCCCTTATCCTGTGGGTTTGGATAAAAGGTAGGCAGATGAATAGTATGGTTAAGGGACACACTGGACACTACCTTAAGCATAAATGTCGGGTTTGTCCTCAGAGAAACTCTGTCTGGATAAAAAAATGATAAAAGGTTCCACAGCCATGAGTGCCTGTAGCTCTGAGACTCGTCTTGCAGAAGTTATTGCTAGGAGCAGAGCTGTTTTCCAAGATAAAAACTTTATATCAGCTGCAGCGGCTGGCTCGAAAGGAGGCAGAGTGAGTTTTTCCAAGACATAACTGAGGTCCCATGCGGGTATTGGTGATCTCCTTGGAGGTCTTAAATTTTTGGTCCCTCTGAGGTACTGCCTTAACAAAGGATGAGAAAAGATTGGTGGCTCTGTATTGTAATGAGCCGAAATAGCAGAGGCATGAATTTTTATAGATGAAAAAGATAGGCCTTTGTCCAGCATCTCAGTCAAGTATTGCAAAATCTGAGGAATGTTTGGTACAGTTGTGTCAATTCCTTGTGCCTGGTTCCAAGCACAGAATCTCCTTCATTTTCCAACATAGGATTTTCTAGTACTAGGCCTCCTGGCCTCCAAAATGACATCCATTACCGCTTTAGTGAGAGGTGTGTTTTGTATGACTACATTATCTGCCATGCTGCCAGATTTAAGGTCTTGAGTTGGCTGTGCAGGATCTGATTGTTCTGCTGGGACAGTAGATGAGGTACATGAGGTAAAGTCCAGGCTGGACATTGAGACAAGTTCCTTAGGATTGGATACCAGTACTGGTGTGGCCAGTCTGGGGCAATCAGTATCATTTTTGGCTTCTCCTGTCTGACCTTTAGGAGTACCTTGGGGAGGAGAGGCAGAGGAGGAAAGGCATATACGGTTAAGTTTTTCCAGCTGAAGGATAGGGCATCCACTTTCCATGCTTGTCTGTGATAAGTCCTTGGGCAGAATCTCTTTAGTTGGCAGTTGTGAGGGGAAGCAAATAGATCTATGTCCGGGCATCCCCATTTCCGTGTTATCATGCTGAAGACTTGTGGATCCAATTTCCACTCGTGGGGATCAATGAGTTTTATGCTTAGTTCGTCTGCCAGAGTATTTATCTTTCCTGGCAGGAATTGTGCCTGCAGATGTACTTGGTAAGTCAATGCTGTGTCCCACAAAGTCATGGCCAGTCTGCAAAGTGGATAGGAATGAGTGCCTCCCTGCTTGTTTTATGTACCACATGACCGTGGTATTGTCTGTTTTTTATCAGCAGTTGTCCCGGATGAAGTAGGTCCTTGAAGGCTATCAGGGCATTTTGAACAGCTAGCATCTCTTTTTGATTGATATGTAGATGCATTTGGTTTGTGGACCATGTGCCTTGAATACATCTTCCTGCCATGTGGGCTCCCCAGGCATAATCCGATGCATCCTTTGTTGATGTCTGTGTGGCTGGGGGTAGAGTGAATGGCTGTCCCTTGTTCTGGTGACCGGCCTTTGCCCACCATCGAAACTCTTGCTGCAGGCAGGGGATGAGAGTAATTATTGTTTCCAGGCTGTGGCAATGCTGAGTCCAAACACTTTTTAGGTACCACTGAAGTTTCCTCATATGCAGTCTTGCATATGGAATAAGTAGAATGCAGGATGCCATGAAGCCCAAAGCCTGCAGAATTTTTCTTGCAGATAACTGGGCCTTTGTTGCCAACTGTTTGAAATAGGTAGTCAGTTTTCTTCGCTTGTCTGGCGTGAGACAAGCCATCTGGGCATTTGTATTTAAGCTTGCACCCAGGAATATTATCTCTTGAGAGGGTACTAGTTTTGATTTCTGTTCGTTGACTGTGTACCCTAGGCATGATAGTAATTTCTTTACAAATGCCAGATGCTGTAGTAGAATGCCCTTGTTCACTGCTTGAATGAGAGAGTCGTCGAAATAAGGATATATTTGTATTCCTCTTTGTCTGCAGTATGCAATTACTGGTGCCAGGCACTTTGTGAAGACCCTGGGCGCAGTAGATAAGCCAAAGGGCAGTGCAGAGAATTGGTAGTGCATTGAACCAGCTCTGAATCTGAGGTATCTTTTGCATGTTTGTCTGATTGGGACATGCAGGTATGCCTCTTTTAGATCTAAAGTCACAAGCCAAGCCTTCTTGCCCAACATGGGCAGAAGCTGCTGTAGAGTCAACATTTTGAATTTTGGAATATCCAGATATGTGTTTAGAATAGATAGGTCCAGTATTGGTCTCCAGGCTTTGTCCTTTCTAGGTACCAAGAACAGTCTTGAATAGAATCCTTGTCCCTGCTCTTGCTCTGGTATTTGCTGAATGGTCTTCATGTCCATGAGGGATGAAACTTGCTTTTGTGCCTCTGCCCACTGATTGCGTGGCAGGTCTGGCATAGGTCTGGCATACCTTTTGGCCTTGGCAGAGTGTGAAAGTGGAACCTGTTGCCTTGTGACACTATATTTAGAACCCATTTGTCCTGGGTGATCATGTGCCAATTTTGTGAAAAAAGTGCTAGTTTTCCCCCCAAAGGGGCTGCCAAAAGATAAGTGCTTGGAGCTGGAAGGGGAAAGTCATTGAGACTGTTTCCTGTATGGCTGTGATTTTTCCTCTCCGCTCTTGGAGGTAGAAGCACCCCATTGTTTAGGCCTGTATGAGCCCTGGGGCTGTGATCTGCCTCTGGGGCATTTGTATCTGCCTCTTTGTGGCCTATCGGACACTGGAAAGGACCAATTCTTTGTAGGCCAGTTCCTGCTAAATCTGGGAGGCTGCACCTGCAAGAAATCCCTGTTTGCATAGATTTAGCGTTGTCCTCCATTTTCTTCAACACCTCTTCTGCTTTAACACTAAACAAAGTATCATGCTGTAATGGAGCATCTAATAGTTTTGCTTTAACATGATCAGGCAAATTCTGTTCTTTTAACCAAGCATGCCTTCTAATGACAGAAACTGTAACAGCGGCCCTGCAGGAGGCCTCTAGAGAATCAAAACCACATTGCAAAGTATCCTTTCCAACTTGTTCAGCTGCATGCAATAAATCCTGCATTTCCTTGTTGTCTGCACATTCTGAATTTGTTGACATTTTCTGTTTAAGCAGTGACATAAGATATTGCTGATATTTAAGCATATGAAATTTGCAATTTAAGGCTCTTACAGCCAAGGTTGCAGAAGTATAAATCTTTTTACCCCATCTGTCTAGGGCCCTAGAATCCCTATCAGAAGGGATAGGGTTCTTTGCAGTAGAAGCCTTGACCCCTTTGGGACCCTGAGAGATTGTTTCTGGGTCAGCAGCAGGGATTTTATAAAGAAATGTATGTGAATCAGGAACCCTGTAGTATCTGCCTGGCTTAACAGCAGCTGGTGGTGGTAAAGAGTCTGGAGATAGACTGAAAATACATCATCTACAATGTCTAAAACAGATGGGATAGCAAGGGGCCTGTGTTGAGGCAATAAAAGGAAGTTTTGGAGCCTTTTCTTGGATTCTGAGTAATCCTGACTCTCCCAGTGGAAATGCTCCATCATAGTATGCAGTGTCTCCCCAAAAGAATAATCCTCAGGAGGAGAGGCTGAAGGGATAGATTCTTCAGCATCATAGTCCTCATAGGGAGGAAGAGAATATTCCTGTTCAGATGAGGAATCAGAGGAAATGGAAACCTGGTCTGAAGATTCGTATTCTCCCTCTTGCCTAGGCCTCTTATCAAAGTAATAAGGTCTTCGGCCATTTTAAGCATCTGTTTCTTAGGCATGGAGGCCTGTCCAGGAGAATGCTGTACTTGTTTCTTTGTCTTTAGAGTTGCTTTAGCCTTTGCCTTTAAAGCTGAAGTAGGTTTCACATATAACTGTGTAGGTCTGAAAACACCCTCAGAAGCCGATGCCTGCTCAGCGGCTCCGGACCCATCTGAGGGAATAGTTTCCGAGTGTCCAATACCTTGACTTTCCAGTGGCCTCGTCGGCTCCACATGGGAGTCGGAAGCGGCCTGTGGCTCTGAGGTAGTGGACGTCAGGGGCTGCGAAAGCGCCTCACTGAGAACTGGCGAACCGGCGACAGGCCTAGCAGAAGCCTCATTGTCGGTTTTGGATCTCGGATGCCTGTCCTTTTCTTTTTCCTTGCGCTTTTTATAAACTCCGGTAGTCGGTTGTTCCGACGGCATTATGTAATTAAATCTTCTGCCAAAGTAATGAAATGCAAAATCGTACCGACGCTTAATAGTGCGTTGGTTAAATCTAGCAGAAAACCTACAACTAGCAATGTTATGGTCAGGGCCTAGGCAAGGAATACAGCAAGAATGAAAATCCTTATGAGGTATTTGCTTCCCACAAGAAATACAATTGTTAACTTTTTCTGACATCGGTCTGGAGCAAGAAAAAAGTTTCCCCAATGGGGCACTTAGCTTTAATGAAGACTTCAGATCTGAATTTCGAATTTGAAAAACTCAGGAGTCGGCCGACCGGCACTTGCGAACTGCTTTTGCTTCGGGCACTGCGCAGCAAGAAAGACTGAAGAAAATGGCGTCGGCTGCATCTTTTATACCCCTGGCACACTGACGTCAGGAAAGAGGCAACAGCAACCGACGCCGGACCTAGACTTTGGAATTTTGGCTGACTGAGGGTAGCCTGCCAGCAGGATAACCCAATTGTAATGACTGCAACAGTGAAACACGAAGAACATCTGGTAGAAAGAGCTTTGACTTTAAAGGGTAACGGTTTATCCTCAGAACTGTAAACATAAGATATACAGCTAGAAATCCAGTTAGAGAGAGTCACTTTGGAAACTGGTAAGCCCAACCTGAAATTGGAAAAGGAAATAAATAATTGATCCGATTTTCTAATGTCTTTAGTCCGGTGAAAATAAAAACGTAATTGTCTATGGACATCCAGTTGGTGAAACCTGTACTCTGCTGCACTGGAGTGATCTGGAAAGAAAGCCGGAAGTTCTATGGACTGATTCAAAGTGGCATGGGAACAGACCTTGGGGACAAATGAAGGGTTAGTATGAAGGGACACCGTCTTTATGAAAAATCAGATAAGGCGGTTTAACAGACAAAGCTTGCAATTCTGACACCCATCTGGCAGACGTGACACGACAAAAACTTCAAAGAGCATGAATGAGAAGGCTCAAAGGGCAGAGAAGTTAATTTTGATAACACAAAGTTTAAAATCCCATGAGGCCACAGGCTCAAACAGGAGGTCTGAGCAAAGTGGTACCTTTGAGGAAGGTCTTGCACAATTTATGAGACATCAAGTTAGAATGTGGGAAACCCAAATGAAAATTTGAAATTGCTGTCAATTGGACTCTGATAGTGGCAGCCGCAGATCCTTGATGAAACAGTTCAGAAAGAAATTCCAAAATCACTGGAATGGAAGCAGTGAAGGGGTCAACATCCATTTTCTCCACCCAAAGAGAGAATCTTTTCCATTTACTGGAATATAGTTTCCTAGTGGAAGGTTTATGAGAAGATGTAAGGATATGGGTCACGGAAGGCGAGAAGTCGTGAAGCCTGACTAGGGATGGAACTGGAGCAGCCACGCTGTCAAATTGAGGGTGTGCAAAGAGGGGTGAAGCGAACCTGACATGTGAGTCAACAGGTCTGGAACTGGGTCCAGAATCCAAGGATCGTCCAGGAGAAGAGGCCCAAGGAAGGGGAACCAAACCTGATGAGGCCACTAAGGAGCAATGAGGATCAATTTGCTTCCCAGCCATTTCACTTCCTGAATCACCTTGGGAATGAGAGGAAAGGGAGGAAAAGCATACAGGAGGACCCAGGGGCCAATCGTGAACAAGTGCATCTCTGGGTGACTCCCCCGGAGGGGGGATGAGGGAAAAGCAGCTGCTGCATTTGGCATTGATTGGGATGGCAAAGAGATCGCAGCAAATCTGTTCCGCTGTTTCCTGTTTCAGAGACCACTTGTGAGGCATCAGGATTGCCCGGCTGAGCTTGTCGGCTATCACGTTGGTCGTACCTGGAATGTGCGTTGCCACCAGAAAGCGCTGGGAAGATATCTCCCATTCCCAAACTCGCATGGCCTCTCGACAGAGGTAAGATCTGGTTCCGCACTGTTTGTTGATGTACCATACTACCGACATGATGTCTGAGTGTATTGCAATAGTCCCCAGAGGAAGAAGGTCGTGAAGTGCTTGCAACACCAGGCGCACCGTCCTCATCTCTAGAACACTGATATGCAGGTGGGCCTCATGATCTTGCCATGTGCCTTGGACAGTCCTGCCTAGATAATGCCCCCCCCCCTATCTGTGAGACATCCGTGGTCACAGTGGCAATGGGTTGGCGAAGAACAATTGAAGCACCCCGTGGTCAGTTGATTGGGTAATGCCCACCAAAGGAGGTCCTTCTTGCAAGAGTCTGTCAGTAGAATGTGATGGGATAATTGAAGGTGCTGAAAGGACCATTGGGACGACAGGTGCCACTGAAGAATTATCATGTGTAACCTGGCTAGTGACACTAATAGTATGGTGGAAGCCATGGTCCCAAAGAACTGCAGATCAATCTTGGCTTTGACCCTTCGCAAGGGGAGAAGAAGATGAATTTGAAGCACCAGGTTTTGTGTCCTTTTGGCAGGAAGATGAACCACCATGTTTACTGTGTCTACCTCTGCACCTATAAAAATCACAGATTGAGAGGACAATGAGGCAGATTTTTCCCAATTTACAGAGATTGCCAGTTGGGCACAAAGCTGAATAGAATTGTCCCTGCTCTGAAGGAGTAGATGCCTGGTGGGGGCGGTCAGGAGCCAGTCGTCCAAATACGGAAATACCTGGAATCCTAGACGCCTCAGGTGAGCTGTCACTGCTGCCATACATTTGGTGAACACCCTGGGTGCTATGGTGAGACAAAGGGCAGAGCACAGAACTGAAGTGACTGGCTCCCAGCCGGAAGCGTAGATGACTCCTTGACGCCCTGTCCATTTTTCTGTGGTAATAAGCATCTTGGAGATTTATTGAGCACATCCAATTGTCTTTCCCTAACGGGAGTATAGACTGCAGTGCTACCATCCGGAACTTGTCCTTCTTTACTGATTCGTTTAAACTGCTGAGGTCCAGAATGGGCCTCCAGTCCCCTGTACATTTTGGCACTAAAAAGAATCTGGAGTAAGTTCCGGATCCTATTTGGTCTGCTGGGACGGTTTGGATGACACTTTCTGACAGCAACTTGTTGACCTCCACAGTTGCCTGATCCCTGTGATTATGGAACATCTGGGATCTTCTTGGGAACAAAAGGTGGAAGAGAAAAGGGTATTACATAACCTCTGGTAATAATTCTTTGTACCCACTTGTCTTGACTGATACTTAGCCAGGCTTCTGGATACAAAGAAATGTGACCCCCGACCGGCCCCAGAGAAGTAATAAACACAGTTCACCTAATAAGAGCCCGATCCTTTAATGGAAAGTACAAATAATTAACATGACCGCTTTCATCTGCAAAAGTACAAACTTCATCAGATAAAATCCCACTAATACTGACATACTTTATATAAAAAAAATAATAATTAACCAGTGAGGTTTTACATTCAATGAATCAATAAATCAATTAAAATCTTAAAATCTTAAAAAGACAAGGTGCTTGAATAGCTTTTTAATACATCAAACCTGAAAGCCTGAAGAGGCTATAATGCACCTAGTTAAAAAACTTTAGTAAACATTTTAATTAAAAATGCTATAGTTGAAAAGATGTGTGTATAAGTTATGTAAATGTATGAAAATATATAGGCTATGTGAATAAATTATATCTTTTTATGTTGTTATATTTTTAAAAAGAAACTCAAACTTTTTCAAACTATATTGGCCTTTCCTACTAAAATAGCTTTGATATTAATATATTCATTTAAACCGGGAAAGATATTAGATTTTAATCTTAGTTGCCATCTTATTTCTTTCTGCAACAAAATGTTTTTAGAGTCTCCCCCTCTGATTTCCACATCAACAATGTCAATAATTCCAAATTTAAACGATGGAGAAAACTGACAAATAGTGGTGTTTTTGTATAGGGCACTTGTTTCCTTTTTAATTTTTATGTCATTTCTATGTTCATAAATCCTTTCTTTCAAATGACGTTCCATTTTGCCCACGTAGAAACATGAGCAATGACAACAAGATGCCAAATACACCACCATGGAGGTATAACAATTACCCCTACAAAATTTTACTACACTGTTCAAACCATTGATCAAGATAATACTGTGTTGATGAAAGAACATTAGGCACATCTGCCACATGGGTGAGTACCCCTAGTGTTCCTGAAGGAGTGGCCTCTTCCTTCCAATGTTCTCTTGAAATTATTGCCCACTCGGTGGATAAAAGTAGCTTTGTTACCTATAATATCCATTACTTCAGTATTGGTCTTAAGTATAGACCAATTTTCATGTAAAATCCTCTTAAAAATCAAAGAAAAGTTGTTGTGTTGAATAGAACAGGATCCCGAAAATTCTTTAGATCTACCTTCTAATATGTCCATGTTCAAAATGGGATGCCCGAGTAAAGGTTTGAAACGTGTACCCCATCCCTGATAGACCTCTGTCAAAATCTTGGCCACTAAATCACTGGGATAACCCCTTTCACAAAACATTTTGCCCAAGTTAATAAATTCTTGTGTAAGATCGTCAAAATTAGATGTCATCCTTGCCACTCTGACAGCTTGACCTTTTATAATACTTTTTTTCTGAAAGTAAGGGTGTTGGCTGTCATACTGGAGATAACTATTACACCAAGTTGGTTTTCTGTACACTTGAGATTTGAAGCCACTAGGAGTTTTTGAGAGTGTAATATCTAAGTAATTAATAGATTCCCTGTTGGCTTGATAAGTGAAGGACAAAAAGGAGGTAGATTTGTTGATATAAGACAAATTGATTCAGCTCTTCCTGAGTCCCTTCCCAAATAACAAAATTGTCATCTAGGAATCTGAAGTAAGCTTTGATTTTAACAAAGAATGCACTCTCAAAAATGTGTAGAGTTTCCCATTCTAATAATACCAAATTGGCGTAAATGGGGGCGCAAGCCGCCCCCATAGCTACACCACTTACTTGTTTGTAAAAGACACCTTTGAAATTGATGAAATTGTTGTCCAAAACAGTTTCCATTAGTTCTAATAATAAACATTTCCTGTCCAGTGTTAATTCTGAATACTTGTGAATGCTTGCCTCAAAAAATTCAAAACCATCCTTCCTTGGGATACAAGAAAATAAGTCTTTCACATCGATGGTGATAAAAAGACTGTCTTTGGTCCATAACTCATTATTAATTCTTCCCAAAAAATCCCATGAATCCTTAATAAGATGTTTATGTTGATTAGCAATATTTTTGAAATTTTGATCAATAAATACTGCTAAAGGATGGGTTTTTGATCCACGGGCGGAAACTATAGGTCTAAATGGAGGTTGATCAATGTTCTTGTGAATTTTTGGTATCCCAAAGAAACCAGGAATGGTTTACATAAAAACATATAATTTATTCACATAGCCTATATATTTTCATACATTTACATAACTTATACACACATCTTTTCAACTATAGCATTTTTAATTAAAATGTTTACTAAAGTTTTTTTAACTAGGTGCATTATAGCCTCTTCAGGCTTTCAGGTTTGATGTATTAAAAAGCTATTCAAGCACCTTGTCTTTTTAAGATTTTAAGATTTTAATTGATTTATTGATTCATTGAATGCAAAACCTCACTGGTTAATTATTATTTTTTTTATATAAAGTATGTCAGTATTAGTGGGATTTTATCTGATGAAGTTTGTACTTTTGCAGACGAAAGCGCTCATGTTAATTATTTGTACTTTCCATTAAAGGATCGGGCTCTTATTAGGTGAACTGTGTTTATTACTAGTTTCAGATTTTTTCTCTGCTTTGTGGCGTTTGTTTTTGGTCGTTCACCTTATTGAGCCACCTGGTTTGGACTCTGACTGAGGGATCACTTGCAGTGTTGAAAAAGAAAAAACTAACATTCAATTCAATTTTATTTCAAAGTTATCCCACTATATTGACACCAGTGCTGCAGCGATTGGTTTTGATTTTTTTCTACCATGAACCAGTCGCCTAATGATTCTACCCTTTTGGGAGCTGACAACGTGTTGGAGGCGAGTATTACGCTGATTCAGACCCAAAATTAAGTCTTCCGTTTGAGAGAAGAACTTTCTTCTCTCCGAGGTGATTTAACTAAATTAATAGACTTGTTTACCCAGAAGGAACCACCAGAGGGAGCCGATGCCATTCGCAGTCATTCCTCCACGGGTCCGAAACCACCTGTGACCTCATCTCCTACTTCCGTGCATGAAGATCTTGGGGAAGGAATGAGTACAGCAGGTGAGGACCAGCCTAGGAGAAGAAACACGAACTTTGGCGCTCCGACGTTACAGGACAACAATTTACACCATACATTTTTGGATGAAGGAGATTCTCGAGGGTTTCCACGATTAACCAACACCAAAGGTACTGTTTCTCATTCCTTTAAAGACTGTGTAAACAGCGGTTCAGTCCCTTCTGTTTCACGAACTGCTGCAGGGGCTGATTCCTTTCGTAAAACCTCTTACAAAGGCATTTTAGAAAAGAAGTTTGTCTTTTCTAATAATACGAGTAAGGGGAACTACACTGCTGCAAAAAAAACTTTCTAATGGAGATAAGAACATTGTCTCCAGTCTCAAAGACTCTATTTTTAAGTTTGAAAAATTTCTTTACAAGTTTAAATGTTTAGAAATTGAAAACAATTATCTTCACTTGTGTTTAAACAATAAGATAGTCCCTCAGGGACTTCGTTTTCACAAATACCCTTTCGGTATTTCTTACACTGACCACATTATTAAAGAATTTCAAGGTTTTTTCGATGAATGTGGCTTTTCATTGATATTAAAGCTTATAAAATATAATGAAGTACATTTAAAAACTTTACTGACAGAAGTCAATAACTTGCATCTTACTATTATTAACGATTTGTTGTTTGACCAATACCAAGAATTTTTTGAAAGAATTTTAAAAAGAATTAATGTCAAAGTTGATAAAGTATTTGAAAGGAAACAAAAGAAATACTTTAGGGACAAGGGGCAATATGAGATTGGGAAAAGTTACCCACAACCTGTTTTTAATACCCAAACTGTTCAACCCAGACCCAGGGAGGGGTATAATAGGAGAACAGGTACAATACCCCCTAGTAACAGACACAACATGAGAAATGTAAGGGTTTCATTTGATGACAGAAATCACAACAGGGATACTTTTGTTGCACATTCATGTTCCTTGGATGAATTGGATTCCTTTCAAGAACCAAATGAAGTTTTTTTAGGCCCACGGAGGTCAGAACGCTTAGCCAACAAACACCAGAATGCCACCAACTCAGATTCCCATTTGAAAAACCAGGATTGGAATTACAGGGGGAACAGGGAGAGATAGATGCTATAACTACACAAAAAATGGAATAGTTTTTGAATATCATGGATACAAAATATACAATTACACTGATTTGAAACTGGAAAAAACTCATTTTAACTTGTTTTCCAAAGGTTTTAAATTTATAAAAAGTTTTAAAGGAGATTTGGCCCAAATTTTGATTGATTTAAAACTGTTCCTTAGGAAGTTAAATCTCACAATTATACATAACAAAGGGGTTTCTGAAAAGGCTTCTGGGAACAGTGACAACAATGTTTCCATTAGGAGTGTATATAACCCCCCCCCTCCACCCACTTCTGAATACTTTTGAGAACATAGTTACCAGAGAAATATACGAATCATATGGTAAAAACACCAATGGTTTTTGGCAGAATTACAACCTTAAATTAGATGAAGCTACTCTACTAGAGAATTTAAAACATAATAAAAATCTACGTTTCATGGAACCAGATAAAGGTGGAGGATTGGTAATTTTTAAACAAACGGATTATAAAAACGCTTTAAGAAACATCTTGACGCAAGAGGATACATGTTGTCTGGTTTCTCATAATGAGATTCAGACTGCTTACAACAGAATAGATTCTCTTCTCGAAGAATATCTAGTTGAACAGCGTATCAGACTACTTATTTTCTTCGACAACTCCATCCCACCATTCCTGATTTCTGTGGGATACCAAAAATTCACAAGAACATTGATCAACCTCCATTTAGACCTATAGTTTCCGCCCGTGGATCAAAAACCCATCCTTTAGCAGTATTTATTGATCAAAATTTCAAAAATATTGCTAATCAACATAAACATCTTATTAAGGATTCATGGGATTTTTTGGGAAGAATTAATAATGAGTTATGGACCAAAGACAGTCTTTTTATCACCATCGATGTGAAAGACTTATTTTCTTGTATCCCAAGGAAGGATGGTTTTGAATTTTTTGAGGCAAGCATTCACAAGTATTCAGAATTAACACTGGACAGGAAATGTTTATTATTAGAACTAATGGAAACTGTTTTGGACAACAATTTCATTAATTTCGAAGGTGTCTTTTACAAACAAGTAAGTGGGGTAGCTATGGGGGCGGCTTGCGCCCCCATTTACGCCAATTTGGTATTATTAGAATGGGAAACTCTACACATTTTTGAGAGTGCATTCTTTGTTAAAATCAAAGCTTACTTCAGATTCCTGGACGACATTTTTGTTATTTGGGAAGGGACTCAGGAAGAGCTGAATCAATTTATGTCTTATATCAACAAATCTACCTCCTTTTTGTCCTTCACTTATCAAGCCAACAGGGAATCTATTAATTACTTAGATATTACACTCACAAAAACTCCTAGTGGCTTCAAATCTCAAGTGTACAGAAAACCAACTTGGTGTAATAGTTATCTCCAGTATGACAGCCAACACCCTTACTTTCAGAAAAAAAGTATTATAAAAGGTCAAGCTGTCAGAGTGGCAAGGATGACATCTAATTTTGACGATCTTACACAAGAATTTATTAACTTGGGCAAAATGTTTTGTGAAAGGGGTTATCCCAGTGATTTAGTGGCCAAGATTTTGACGGAGGTCTATCAGGGATGGGGTACACGTTTCAAACCTTTACTCGGGCATCCCATTTTGAACATGGACATATTAGAAGGTAGATCTAAAGAATTTTCGGGATCCTGTTCTATTCAACACAACAACTTTTCTTTGATTTTTAAGAGGATTTTACATGAAAATTGGTCTATACTTAAGACCAATACTGAAGTAATGGATATTATAGGTAACAAACCTACTTTTATCCACCGAGTGGGCAATAATTTCAAGAGAACATTGGAAGGAAGAGACCACTCCTTCAGGAACACTACAGGTACTCACCCATGTGGCAGATGTGCCCAATGTTCTTTCATCAACACTTCAAACAGTATTATCTTGAACAATGGTTTGAACAGTGTAGTAAAATTTTGTAGGGGTAATTGTTATACCTCCATGGTGGTGTATTTGGCAACTTGTTGTCATTGCTCATGTTTCTACGTGGGCAAAACGGAACGTCATTTGAAAGAAAGGATTTATGAACATAGAAATGACATAAAAATTAAAAAGGAAACAAGTGCCCTATACAAAAACACCACTATTTGCCAGTTTTCTCCATCGTTTAAATTTGGAATTATTGACATTGTTGATGTGGAAATCAGAGGGGGAGACTCTAAAAACATTTTGTTGCAGAAAGAAATAAGATGGCAACTAAGATTAAAATCTAATATCTTTCCCGGTTTAAATGAATATATTAATATCAAAGCTATTTTAGTAGGAAAGGCCAATATAGTTTGAAAAAGTTTGAGTTTCTTTTTAAAAATATAATAACATAAAAACATATAATTTATTCACATAGCCTATATATTTTCATACATTTACATAACTTATACACACATCTTTTCAACTATAGCATTTTTAACTAAAATGTTTACTAAAGTTTTTTAACTAGGTGCATTATAGCCTCTTCAGGCTTTCAGGTTTGATGTATTAAAAAGCTATTCAAGCACCTTGTCTTTTTAAGATTTTAAGATTTTAATTGATTTATTGATTCATTGAATGTAAAACCTCACTGGTTAATTATTATTTTTTTTTATATAAAGTATGTCAGTATTAGTGGGATTTTATCTGATGAAGTTTGTACTTTTGCAGACGAAAGCGCTCATGTTAATTATTTGTACTTTCCATTAAAGGATCGGGCTCTTATTAGGTGAACTGTGTTTATTACTAGTTTCAGATTTTTTCTCTGCTTTGCGGCCCCAGAGAAGCACAGTCAGACCCCACATCAGGAGGGCTGGTAAGGCTGGCCTCGAAAGGAATCGCAACCTCCCTGGTTTTGCGGACTGCCCCTGTATCTACGGCGATGTCTACCATTTCCTCCTCCTCCTCCTCCTCTACCTCTGAAGGAGGAGTCACCCTATGCCTCCTGGAAAAACCTCTGGGACTTATTGAACCACATTTTACCACCCCTCTGACCCTTAGGGTATTGGTCTAGAGGGAACAGTAAAACGTACTCCCACAGCAGAGTGTGTTTTTCCGTCTTGCTCTCACCAGGTGAGAGTGTCCTTTACCTTAGATCCAAACCATGAAGAACCATTGAATGGGGCGTTGGTAAAGGTAGACTTAAATGGTTCCGCAAAGTTACACAAACGCATCCAGGAATGACACCTCAGGGAAATTCCTGAACCCGCTGCTCTACTCGCTCCATTGGCCGCATACGAAATAAGCCGCAAAGAGGAGCTAACGATAGAGGTCAAGGTAAACAACTGGGCAGAAAGCTTGTCAGGACTCCCTCAATACATGTAACCTTGTAGAGAATCTCCCAAAACGTTAAGGAGATCCTCTCTGGAGCCTCGTAACGTGAGTAAGGTAATTCAGCGATCTACGGGTAAATGCCGCTGAAGAAAAGATACGCTTCCCGTATCTGTCCATCTTTCGAGACTCCTTATTCGGCAAATGAAGAGAAGTCTCAGCTAACTCCTCCTTAGTGGTCGCCACCGCCATCACCATGGCATCTACAGGCACACCTTTAGATAAAAAGTCTTTTCCTGGAGGGGAAGAAAGGAACTTGGTTCTGTCCTCCTGGGGACTGGCTCCATGGCATCAGGAGCATCCCACACCTTTCGACTAACTAAACTGATTAGTTTGTCAAAAGGTGGAGACCCTCAAGAGGCAGAAGACTGAGACCTGAAAGCCTTCAGGTACACAGACTCCTCATCAGAAGGGGTGACAATGGGACAGCCACACCTCTGTTTAAGGAGCTCCAGAATGTCTCGGCTGGTGGTTCCTGATGTTGGGGGTCTCTGCTGCCGCTGGTGGGAGTAGGAGCTGAGATAGAAGTAGGTGCTATGGGGAGAAAGAGCACCAGTACCTCGGGTAGGAGCCAACGGTCAGGACAGCACACTCCTCATCATCTTGAAAGCTGACCTCTCCAGCTCAGAGGAGACCGAGGATGCCATTGTTGCCAGAGCCATCGGCTCGGAGACAGAAGCAGGGTCCAAACTCACCCTAGCCGACATGCCAAGAGGAAGACACAGAACCAAAGAAGTTCGGTTCCAAGATCCCTGTCAGGGCCGACCGGAGAGCTTCAACCCCTGGACACTACCGATGGTACCAAAAGTGTTGGAGCAGAACTCGGCTCCGAAACAGCCACAATGGGAGCTGGAGCCGAAGGTTCTACTAGTGGTACCAAGCACTCCGGCTCCGAAAGACCAGCACGGCTTGGAGGAGGAATGAACAAAGAGGACTGAACGGGCTCGAGTGGTTCCGGAGCAGACTGGGTCAGAGCCAACAACAATTTAGGCAAAGCAGACGGCTTCAAAAGTCTCAGCACTACCCTCTCCACATTTTCTTCGGATAAACTCCTGGATGACATAGTGGGAGATCGAGATCTCAAAAAGGTACAGGAGACTTCGTTAACATGAAGACCGGTAGAGGGTCCTAACACCGGCTCAGAGAAGCAGTATCAAGAGTCTCAGCGGTCGGCTCCAAAAACTTGGAACCGACCCTGCAACAACAATGCCACTCTCAGTCTGCTCCGAAATCTATGGAGCAGATGAGACAGTTTTCGTAACTTTAAGAGGAGGCTCCAAGACACCAGCCGGTGCTGGGGAGGGCCTATTGGCAGATTTTGACTTTCCTTTGGTAGATTTACAGGATGATGAGGATCTAGACAAAACTTCCTTGAAGGAAGGTTTAAGAAGACCTTTTAGGATTAACTTGCTCTTCCTTTCCTGAAACACCCTAGGACTAAATGCATGACAAAATTAACAGGTCTCCTGTAAATGGATGGCCCCTAAACAGTAAACGCAGTTACCGTGACCATCAGTTAAGGACATCTTTTGGGAGCATTTAACACATTTTTTGAACCCGGGTGGCTTATGCCCCTTACTCTCCTTAGACATTCTGATTAGTATAACACACGCACATAGAAAAGAAGAAGAAGGAGGAGGAGGAGTACTAGGTCCTCTAACTTAAACAGGCCTAGCCCTGCAGAAAGGAAAGGATACCACGAGGACTAGGTTCTCTAATTTAAACGGGCCTAGCACGGGCAAGGAAGGGATAGGTTCTTCTAACTTAAACAGACCCAACAGTTATAAAGGTAAGAAATATCACACTCAACTGAACAGCAGAAAACGAGGATGACACAATTTCAACTTATGTCAAGCACAAACAGAACATAGTTCCGTTAACAATATCAGCAAAAAATGATGCTAACAACAAGCTAATAAAATCTAAATAGCAAGCGGAAAACCGCCAAACTCTATCAAAACACACAGAATACTAGTGCGCAAAAGGCACCTATGCTAATCCAAATAGAAAAAAACAGTACACGGGATACCAAGAAAGAAGTAAAGACCAAAGGCCAAAAATTGCACCAAATGGCGCAAATAGAAGATAACAACTTTAATAACATCTACGCTAACTGAATACTACAAACAGTAACAGATTTTAACTATACTGAGCTATTCTAACTAAACAGTCAAGAAAACTTTGATAAAAGTTGAAAATATGCAAACACTTAGCCAGAGCGAAAGAGAAGCACAACTGAACTCGTCGACGTGGAAAACGAGATCTGAGGATTGTACTGGTGCACCACGGGATACCTACCTAGCCACGAGCCAATCAGAAGTCTTCCAGCTTGTAAACAGGCAGAGTTGGAGCCGATCCCGTAGGTAAAGAATGAAGGTGAGATGGACTGAACATCACAGGTTTTTAAGGCAGAAAGTTGAAAGGGACAGAATGCAGCCCAAAACAGCCAATAATGTACTATTTCAGAACTGAAAACCACTCCTCTAGCAGTAGATAGGCTGCTCAATGCTTACCACTCACACTGATAAGCAGAAAGGTTTCCCTATCACTGTAAGGTCTGGACAACTCAGAAACTCCAGTACAGTCCTGAATTCAGCAAATCTGAATCCGGACTATTCTAGTTTACAGAAAAGGCAGGATAAACAAGCAAACTGATAGATTTTTTTTCCAGAAAAGCAGTAGAAATACAGTAAATCAACAGTAAAAACTTTTAAGCACAGTACTGGCTAGCACACGAGTGTGTAGCCAACAAACAATAAAAGCAGTTAAAGGCAATAAATTAGAAAATGGCCAAAGTAAAAGTGCGATAATGATTTTAAGCAAATTTACATACAAAAACAGACAAACAGGGATACTAAGTCTCTCTCTCTTCTTTCTGTTGCCCTTGTAGTCTGCAGAATGCCAAATCAAGATCCGCTGAGCTAAAACAAGCACAAACCCGTGCAAACATGGGTTTTTAAGGCAGAAAGTCAAAAGCGACAGAATGCAGCAAAAAACGGCCAATAAGGTACTACTTCATAGCTGAAAACCACTCCTCTAGTGATAGATAGGCTGCTCAATGCTTACCACTCCCACTGATAAGCAGAGACTCCTCCTTTGAAAAGAAAGCAGACTGTTCTATCAGGTATATAAAGGCTGAAAAGGGGAGCCCTTTGTCCTTATCAACATAGATGGATACAACAGTAAAATGCAGAAGCAGTTAAGAAACCCTGATTGTTATAGAATGGCTTTAATAATTAAAGGTAATAAACCCCTGATTTAGTTTTGAGTAACTTGCTTCTGAATACTACTGACTGCGTGGTGCACCATCCAAGGATAAACTCCTTCATAGAGATTTGTAAAATTCTT
Organism: Protopterus annectens; assembly: GCF_019279795.1. Lineage (NCBI taxonomy): Eukaryota > Metazoa > Chordata > Ceratodontiformes > Protopteridae > Protopterus > Protopterus annectens. The sequence goes on from NC_056732.1 coordinate 1,671,000,008, forward strand.
AAGTACATGGCATATTCCTTTTTCCACTCCATTATTTCAGCTTATGGTACTAAACACAGCTTTAGCATTATATAGTGAGAAAATGCTCTGTGTGTCAAGCAAATACCTTCTTATATTAGGGATACTTTTGATTTTACAGCTGAAATTAGATCTGTATCCACAGATGATGATGATACCTGTTTAGTTACAACTGAGATTAACACACCACACTTTGTCATTAAGATATATGCTTAGAGTTTGTTGGGGGGGGGGGGGCTACTGGTTACAGTGAATGAATCTTCTAGAAATACGGTCACAGTGAATTGTATGTTTCTTGACAGAACTCTTGCTTTTGACAAAAAAATCAGAGAAAAGACTGGATCACACTGACCTTCACATTCACCAGTCTCATCAGGACAGCCTGGACAACAGATTGGATATACAATTCTGAATGCAAATGCTTACTTTTTTTTTTTTTTTATTGCCATCATTAAACTGCTAGCTTGTTCATGGTGTGACAGTTTAAGCCAGGGTGCTTGGGATGGATTTTTGAAATGTATTAATTTACTAAATTGATGGTATTTCAGCATACTCTTCCTTCCCAATGTATCTATGTAGTTGTACAGATATTTTTAAGAATGTAGCAACTAATGCACTGAACACAATTCTTACAAAAGAAGTGTTTAGTAATGGCTAGTTTTATTTACGCCGTGATCACTAGTATAATTAAAGCACAATGTAGTCAAGAAACTGGCCATTAAATTATCTTGTTTGACATCTTTAAATTAGTTTTTAACAGCTAGACATACTCCTTTAATATACATTACAAAATGACAGCTAGAGATACTCCATTAATATATATTAAAAATAACAGCCAGAGATACTCCATTAATATACAATAAAAATGATAGCAGCCAGAGATACTCCATTAATATATTTTACAAAATTATAGCAGTCAGAGATACACCATTACTACTATTGGTGAAACAGATGAAGATTTACATTACCCATTCAGAATAGGTCTGACTTGTACTGTGGATGCTACTCATGTTAAGAAGGCTGTGATCAACAGGAATGCTTTTTACAAGGTCATTGGGAGACATTTAATATCTTTGGAAGTGGCCCCTTTTTCTTTAACAAAACAGGAATTAATTAAATGAAAACTGTAGCTAAAAAAAGCACTACAGCACTGCAAGTCCTAATCTTGACACCTGTTGCAAAACAGCAAGTCCTGCGCTTGATACCTGCTGTAGCACTGCAGACCCCTGTGCTCGATACCTGTTGTAGCACTGCAAGCCCTGCACTCGGTACCTGCTGCAGCTCTGCAAACCCTACTCTCAATATGCTGAAGCACTGAATCCTAAGCTTGATAACTGCTGCAGCTCTACAAGTCCTGCTCTCAATATGCTGTAGCACTAAATCCGACACTATGTATGCTGCAGCACTGCACGTCCTTGTCTCAATATGCAGCAGCACTGAATATGATACTCGATATCTGCAGCAGCACTGAATCTGATGCTCGATATCTGCTGCAGCACTGAATCCGACACTCAATATATCCAACATTCGATATATGCTGCAGAACTGCATGTCCTTGTCCCCATATGCAGCAGCAACGAATCTAACGCTCAATATCTGCTGTAGCACTGAATCCCACGGTTGATATCTGCTGCAGCACTGAATCCAAAACTTGATATCTGCTGCAGCACTGAATCCGAAACTTGATATCTGCTGCAGCACTGAATCCAATTTGCAACACCTGCTGCAGAACTGAAACGACTGCTTGATATCTACTGCAGCAGTGAAACCAATAATCAACACCTGCTGTAGCACTGAATCTAACATACAATATCTGCTGCAGCACTGAATCCTATGCTTATTTGCTGTAGCACTGCCAAGTCAGACTCTATATCTGCTGCAGCACTGAAACCAGTGCTCAATATCTTCTGCAGCCTAGTCTCAATATACTGCAGCACTGATTTCAATGTGCGATATCTGCTGCAGCACAGACTCCAATGTGTGATTAACAACAGCCTAAGTACAGGCTTCATTCCAGCATAGTGGAGAACTGCCACTGTCATCCCCTTACACAAAGGTGGTGCCACTACTGACCCTAGAAACTATCGCTTCATTAGCGTGACAATTCTGATCTGTAAAGCCATGCGGTGTAGTATTATGGATCTCATATAACAAGGACATAGGCAATCTCCATGCACTTGACCCCACCCAGTTCAGATTTGTCAAGGGCAGATCTTGCCTGTTGAACCTGGTTGACTTCTTTGAGACTGTCACCAAGGCCCTGGATGAGGGGAAAGTCAGTGCATACAGCTTTACCTTGACTTGGTCAAGGCCTTTGACACAATCTCCCACTCGGGCAGCATCGAAAAGCTAGCGCAACTTGGAGTAAATCCCTACCTCACCAGGTGAGTGGCCAAATGGCTCACTGATAGGACCCTCAAAGTCAACATACGCACCTCCACCTTGGATAGCAGACCTATCACTAATGGAGTTCCCCAGGGATCTGTCCTGGGACCCCTACTGTTTCACATCTATTTTTCAGAGGTCTAGAGAAAAGACAAAAAGCCTGTGGCTGACCAAGTTTGTGGATGACTAAGGTGAGTGTTGTCATTTACTCCCCAAATGATGTTAACATACTGCTAGAGGGTCTCAAAGCAACTTATGACTGGTGCCAAAGTCATGGCTCCAAGCTAAATGGAAAAACATGCATCATCATACCATTCAGCAAAAACACGACCCCTACAGATTACTACATTAACAGCAACCCCCTAAGCACACAACCTGCAGTGAGAGACCTGGACACTCAGGTTGATAACCTCACATTCGACCATAATGTAGCAGCAGTGGTCAGAAAAGCCTTTTACTTGGCTCATCTCATAAGTAAAAGGATTGCATCCAGAAAAAAGGTTATTACCTCTCTATAGTCCTCCCTCATTAGACCAATAATTGAGCATTTTGCCTCATTTCGGATGTACCTCTCCAAACATCTGCTTCAACTGGAAAGGCCATTGAAATACCTCACAGAGAATCCATGGCCTTCCAAAACCAGTCCTATACAGACAGGGTCAAATCACTATCACTCTACTCGATATCATACAGCTTTGTTCAGGGGTGATCTGGGTCATGCCTACAAAGTAATCTCAGACCCTGCCCTACTAGAGATGCTCCATATCCATAAATCTAACTCCTCGTGCACTACCCGTTCAAAAGGCCTGAATCTAATATTGCAACATCAACAAAACCTGCTGGAAATACAGGTTTGCCTCCCAGAGGTGCCCCGTCTCTAGAATAGACTTAACATACAAACAGAGTACCTCACTAACCCTCTTCAAGAGCAACCTTGATGAGTGGATAGGAAACCACAAATTTGTCCCAGGGGTTCTACCTGTGTCCCACATTGACAGGGGTGACAGGTGCTGACTGAGGTTTCTTTTTGGGGATAAACTCTTGGCTAGGTTTGTAAGGGCCGCAGGGCCATTAGCCTAGTAACCTCCTATGATCCTATATCTGCTACAGCACTGAATCCAATATGTGATATTTTTTGCAGCACTGAATCCCACACTCATTATCTGCTGCAGTACTAAATCATATGCTTGATGTATGCTATGGCACTGAATCCTATGCTCAATATCTATTGTAAAGATCTTAAAATAAGGTAACATGGTTTGCATTTAAACTTCAGTTAAACTGCAAGTATTGTTTAAAAATGAAACCAAAGACTGAATATATGCACATCATTACTCCAGTATAGTATACACTGACCACAACTCCCCCAAGAACTTTATTTCTGTGACAATCCATACTCAAAATTCATTGCCCATACATTAAACTTTAAAAGATGTATTCAATGTCATCTATACATTTAATATTCGTTTCCACAAAGCTGTAAAAATACTATCACTTACCCTGATATTCAGCTTCTTGAGATAAAACTTCAGTAGGAAGAAGGTGGAAACGATGGCTCTTTCCCGTTCCCACTCTCGAGGAGAAGTTAACCAGCCTTCAATATGCTGCAGGGAGAAATGAGTGGACAGCACATTACATAAAGACAAGACCTGTGATAATGAATCATGTTAACAATATGTGGAAAAAGTCCAGCAGTAACAACCCATTAAAGATGATGTAATAGCACAAACTAACCAAAAAAATAAATAAATAAACGAACAAGATGAAATAAGGAAACATTTTTGAACTTAAATGGAAAAAAAAAGCACAAAGTGTCTTCACCAATGTAAGGCAACACCTATAACTGAGCACAATCCAGGCTGGATCTATTCCTCACATAAAAATCCATTGTACACACACACATATGACATTTGTAACCTCACAAAAGCTTAAAAAATTCCTAAAAATCTCAGCATTGCAGATCTCAGTGGTTCCCCAACAGAAACAAGCACATCCTTTACATACTTAGGTTTATGGTTAGACTAGTCACTTAACTTCCAAAGTCACTCTGAAGCCACTAGGAAAGAGCAGTTCTTTTTTTTTTTATTCTGGTCCTGGAAAATATCTCCCCTTCTCTCCAGACCAGCTAGGCAAAGTCATCATCCTTACTCAACATGAATATGGCTCCCCCATTGTAGCTACAGTCTCTTCAAAAAAAAAAAAAAAAACAACACTCATTCATTCACTCTACAGTCCACTGAAAACAATATTTGCTGATTTATTTCCAATCACCCTCATCAAAGCCAGATGGCTACCAGTCTCAAACACAGTTGAGCTTTTCCTAGGGTCTCTTCTTTTCAAACTTGTAGCCAAACTCCATAACAAAACCATACCCTACAACCTCTGCAACCTCTCTCAACTAACTCCCTCGTTCCAGACACCCCAAATAATTCTGCACTGTACCAACCATTCCTCTCCACTGTAGATCAGAGTACAAGTGAAGTGTGCTGTATCTTTAAGAAGCATGTCAAGGCTGTGTGTGCATGTATAAATTCCAAAACAGTGTAAGAAACTTCTCTGTCTGTAAGATTTTAAGTCCATATATCTCCAGTTAATCATTGTATATTAATCAGATAAGACAATAGTAGTAGAAGTAGCAAACTTAAACTCGTCTTAAGTAAAAAAAAAAAAAATATATATATATATATATATATATATATATATATATATATATATATATATAATTGTACAGAATTATATTCGAAAGTAATCCAAGCAAGGCAGGCAGGCTATTTCCAGTCGAAAATCCTTTATTAAGCACACAGACAAGTGATCCAAGTAAAACAAAAACAACAGAGTAATAGTTTCCTCACAAGCTTTCTAAATATATATATATATATATATATATATATATATATATATATATATATATATATACTTTTTATCAGGCAAGGGAGTGGTTTATTGTGCTGTAAAACAAAGTGTTATTGGTACACATGTTAAATTCACATCCCCCATCAGTGTGACATTTGAGCTTGTCCTGCCCTACTTAGTAGCTGTCATAATAATATAACCCTTTTGTACTTTAAATAAATTTATAATGATGTGGTACCTCTTATTTAACCAGATTAAATCTGTGATTTTATCCAAGACAATATACTGCATGGCTGGAAATATATCAACCTTAATCCATTTGGCAATCAAAAAATATATATAAATATATACACATGCAATTTGCATGTAAAAAATCAATTGTAAAAATCATATTCTATTTTCATAACCTATTGTTAAATAAAGACTGCTTTCGTCCTTCTAGACATCTTCAGGTCTGTGTACAAGAACCCTAAAAACTATCTATAAAAATATTATTGTACAATTAGTATTGTTATTGCACATCATTTTGAATAAAGTGGAAAAAGGAGAAGAAAAAGAAAAAATAATAAGTAAAAATGTATGATGATGGAAAACAGGAAGTTATGCAGTCACCATAACGTTCGATGTATGTAGTCCATCTCGCCTTACATTCTTACCCCTGGGTTCGGAGCCGAACCTCCGCTCTGACTCGGCCATACTCTAGCTCGAAGTTTTCAACTGGCTCGTGGCTAAGAGGTATCCCATCACGTAACAGGCCCATTCCTCAGATCTTGTTTGCTGTAAGCGTACACACACACATACTGAGAAGAAGAATAACCCCAACCGAAAGGACCACTGACACCTAGAGACTATACCTGCAGGTCCTCAAGGAGGTGTGGGAAGGTTAGTAAGAATGTCAGGCGAGATGGACTACATACATCGAAAGTTATGATGAGTACATAACTTCTTGATGTTATGTAGTCCAATCTCGCCTTCATTCTTACCCCTGGGACAGCGCCCCTAACACCTTGACCTTGGGTGGCTCAGTGAAAAATACTGTTGAGCACTGTGGAACCAAAGGAAGATCTGCCTCTAGAGACCAGATCTAATTTATAATGACCAATAAAAGTATGAGGCGAAGCTGCAGCAGAAATATCATCCATAGACATCCTAGCCTGAAACGCAGCTGAGGTAGCCACAGATCGTGTAGAATGAGCCTTCACTTTAAAGGGTAATTCTTTGCCATTGGAACCATAAATAAATGAGATGCAATTGGAGATCCAGCGAGATACGGTTACTTTACAGACAGGAACCCCAAGTCTAGTGTCTGAAAACAAGACAAACAGTTGATCTGATTTCCTAAAATCTTTTGTCCTATGTAAATAGAAACGCAATTATCTATGAATGTCTAGCTAATGAAACTTAAATTCTGCCTTGTTAGAAAATTCAGGAAAAAAACACAGGCAACTGAATGGATTGGTTGATATTGACAACAGAAGCAACATTTGGAATAAAAGAAGGATTGGTTCTTAAGGAGACCCTGTCTTTGTGAAACACCAAATAAGGTGGCTTAATCGATAAAGCTTGGAGCTCAGAGACTCACCTAGCTGAAGTTATTGCTACCAAAAATACTGTCTTCCATGACATGAATTTTAGGTCACACATAGCTGCGGGCTCAAAGGGAGCCAAGGTGAGCTTCTCTAAAACAAAACGGAGGTCCCATGGCATTACTGGATCAAAGAATGGAGGTTGGAGTAACATTGTCCCTTTCAGAAAGGCCCTACAAAGCCTATGAGCCATAAGGTTGGGCTCATTAGCAATGTGAAAGGTAGAAATCGCTGCCAATTGCACTATAATGGTTGCTGCAGCTGATCCCTGACTGAACAGTTGAGAAAGAAATTCTAATACTGCCAAAATAGGAGCGCTATAAGGATCAATATGTTTTTCAAGGGCCCAAATGGAGAATCTCTTCCACTTACTGGAATAAATCTTCCTGGTACAGGGCTTGTGGGAAGAAACAGAATGTGGACCACTTCCGGGGAAAAATCATCAAGCCTGACTAGGGACGGAACTGGAGCAGCCAAGCTGTCAACTTGAGGGTCTGGATGGAGGGATGGAACTGTCCTGACATATGAGTCAGCAGATTTGGGTCCAGAATCCAGGGATCGTCCATTAGATGGGGTTGAAGGAAGGGAAATCAAATCGGACGAGGCCAGTGTGGGGCAATCAGGATCATTTTTCTTCCCAAAGACTGTGCTTTCTGAATGACCTTTGATATCAAAGGAAATGGTGAAAAGGCATAGAGAAGACCGGAGGGCCAATCGTGAACCAGAGTGCCCCTAAGCATCTCCCCCTCCGGGGGGATAAAGGTGAAGTAGCTGCTGCATTTGGCAATGAGGGGCCTGGCAAATAGATCGCAGCAAGGCTGACCCCATCTGTGGAATACCTTCTCCGCAACATATTTGTTCAGGGACCACTCATGAGGCATTAGGATAGCTCTGCTCAGCCTGTCGGCAATCACGTTGGACTTCCCCAGTATATGCGTTGCAACTAGAAAGCATTAGGAAGACACCGCCCACTGCCAAACTCGAAGTGCCTCTCTGCAAAGGGGGTATGATTTGGTTCCTCCCTGCTTGTTCAGATACCGTACCACTGGACATGTTGCCCGAGTGGATTGCAATTGTCCCTAGAGGGAGAAAGCTCTGAAGTGCTTGCAACGCTAACAGCACTGCTCTCATCTCCAAGACACTGATATGCAAATGGGTCTCGTGATCCTGCCATGTGCCTTGGACTATCCTGTCGAGATAATGCCCCCCCAACCCGATCTGGGAGGCATCCGTGGTCACTGTGGCAACTGGAGAAAATGGTACAAAAAGCTTGCCCACATTGAGATTGCTGGCCTGAAGCCACCAGCATAGATCCTGCTTGCATGTGTCCGTAATCAGAATAGAATGGGAGAGTGGAAGATACTGTAGTGACCATTGGGCAAAAATTACACTTTGGATTATCACAAAATGTTATTGAAGGAAACGGGGCGATTATCACAAGAAACCCTTTTCTGATTAACATCTTAGGTGAAGCCCCATCCTTTGTTTATATAGGAAGGCCAGGAACATTAGAAGTTTTGTTGATTTTAAACCTACACCATATGAGAGAAACACTAAAAGATGTGAAACTAATTGTACACTTTGTATATTTATACAGCAAGGTGATAGTTTTTATTGCCCCTTTTAAAGAAAATCATTAAGACCAGTGCAGGGGGTGACTAACACTACAAAAGTAATTTACAGGGCACAGTGCAATGAATGTGATGCATTCTTTGTGGGCAACACTGTAAATAAACTTAAGCATAGGATTTCATGTTATCTGTCAGAAATCCGCTCAGGATGTAAAAATAATGCACTAGCCAAACACCTTTCTCTTCATAAAAGACGCACAGGTTTTACATTCCAGATCCTGGATCGCATAGGCATGGGTGATCTTGAAAGAGACATCCCGAATATTCTGAAGAAACATGAATTCATGTGGCAATTAAAGCTGAACTCCTTTAGGATGCCTGGACTAAACTACCACTGTTCAATTAAAAGTGCACTGGAACATGGAAAATTGCCACATTGTTTACACAGGTTCATAGGTAGGTACTAGGCTATCGGCCCAATGGCCTACGCAAGCCTAGCCAGCAAGGTACCATAGCTTACGCCACCCAAGAAAGTTATTTTCCTGTGCCACTGTCCAGCAGAGAGAAAGAAGTGATCCCCGTGGTGTATTTCCTATTTCCCATCCACTCATCAAGATTTTTCTTGAAGAGTGCTAATGAAGAACTTTGCTTGACATAGATGGGTAGCTTGTTCCAGAGTATAGGAAGTCTCTGGGACAGGAATCTATCCCTCCAGCGTGTCCTGTTTATTGTGGTGACAAGGTTTGGGTCCCTAGAGCGTGTAGCTTGGAGGGATTTCTTTAGATGTAGCATGTCCAACAGCTCTGGGTTTGACATAGCTTTATATGTTAGGCAGAGATCACCTCGGAGTAGGCGATATGCTACGGAGTAAAGCTGGAGTTTTTTTGAGGTGGTCAGTGTAGGACATTTGTTTGAGGCCAGTAATCCTCTTTGTGAGGTACTTCTGTGGCCTTTCCAGCTGCTGCAGATGTGTTGTGAGGTGCATTCCAAAAGGGGCATTGTACTCTATAATGAGTCTAATGAGTGACATGACTTTTTATTTTATTCTACCAGTTGGTTTTAAATACCGTGTTAAATTAGTTTTAAGTGTATATTTTGTTTCAGTCATCATACATTTTTATTATTATTTTTTCTTTTTCTTGCTCTCTTTTTTTATACTTTATTCAAAGTGATGTGTAATAACAATGCTAATTATACAATAATATTTTTATAGATAGTTTTTAGGGTTCTTGTACACAGACCTGAAGAAGTCTAGAAGGACGAAAGCAGTCTTTATTAACAATAGGTTATGAAAATAGAATATGATTTTTACAATTGATTTTTTACACGCAAATTGCATGTGTATATATTTATATATTTTTTTTGATTGCCAAATGGATTAAGGTTGATATATTTCCAGCCATGTAGTATATTGTCTTGGATAAAATCACAGACTTAATAATCTGGTTAAATAAGAGGTACCACATCATTATAAATTTTATTTAAAGTATATAAGGGTTATATTATTATGACAACTACTAAGTAGGGCAGGACCAGCTCAAATGTCACACTGATGGGGGAAGGGATGTGAATTTAACATGTGTACCAGTAACACTGTTTTACAGCACAATAAACCACTCCCTTGCCTGATAAAAAGCATATATATATATATCTATCTATCTATATATATATATATATATATATATATATATATTTAGAAAGCTTGTGAGGAAACTATCACTCTGTTATTTTTGTTTTACTTGGATCGCTTGTCTGTGTGCTTAATAAAGGATTTTTGACTTGAAATAGACTGCCTGCCTTGCTTGGATTACTTTTGAATATGTAGTAAGTCTGAACAGTATTTCAAATTATATATTTTTTATTATTTTTTTGACTTAAGATGGGTTTAATTTAGCTACTTCTACTACTATTGTCTGATCTAATTAATATACAGTGATTAACTAGAGATAAATGGACTGAAAATCTTCCACACACAAGTTTCTTACACTGTTTTGTTTTTGGACCCACTATACTTGTTAAGTGGGTTGTTTGAGACTTCGTGGATACCACGGAGATTACTTTTTTTTTTTTTCATATATAAGTTCCAGAGACGTGCAATCTCCAGTGCCATTTTATAAGAGTAGCCAGAGTGAGAGCATGCATGATCGCAGTTCTTAGTTTGCATACAAGTTACTTAAGTTAAAGTCAGTAAACTTCTATAGTGATGTGTTTGTATAAAATAAAGCTGCTTGAACAGAACCCACAAAGACTCTTCTATCGTGTCCAAAGTAGGAGAGCGACATGATGTCAGAACCAGGACGGCAAAGAATAAGATTCAGAGCTATGAGGGGCAGAGACAACAGTGAAGGTAAAACTAAGAGAAACGAGCAGAATAAGAGCCAGATAAGAATCAATGGTAAAGAGAAGTAGCATGAACTGTTCATGTGATAGAAAAGACAAAACGGGACATTACAAGGGCACAACCCCCATTATTAAGCAACCAGGAAGCACAGAAAGTTTGTTAACTGAAAGAAATGTTTAAAATAAAGGTATTTGATGAAACAATTAACTGTAAAGTAAAATGAGCATGTTTAAAACAAAACGAGCGTGTTTGTTTATAAGTCCGACTTAAAATGAAGCCAATTTTCATCAGAGACCTGGGGAGAAACTCTCCAGATGTATGCCTTTGTCACGTGGGAGGAAACCGGAGCACCACGAGGAAACCCACACAAATGCAGGGAGGACATGCACACTCCGCACAGACGGCACCCCAGCCGAGAATTAAACTGGAGAACCTCTTGCTGTGAGGTGACAACGCTCCCACTGCACCACTGCGTCATCCAAAAGTTTAAAGCAAAATTGGGCATGTTTAGAGTAAAATGAGCATAAGAAAAGTACATTGGGCATGAAAAGGGCTTAAATGAGCAAAACTAATATAATAAGGGCAAAAAGGGCACATAAAGCAAAAATAAAGCAAGGCGACTGCATGTGTTTTGGCATAACTATGACTTTGTATTGCATCAAGGGCATAAAAAGAAGTTATGTACTCATCATAACGTTCCATGTTTGTTGTCCTTGATCTTGCCTTCCTTCTTGCTGGCTGGGTTTCGGGGTCGATCTTCGGCTCCGACTTGGCCGCATTCTAAAGCTCAAGAGCTTCCACTGGCTCAAGGGTAGAACCTATACCAACATGCCTAGCGAGAGTTACCCACATCTCGTTTGTGATAACCCATAACACTACACTATAATGTGCAGACATAGACAGACATGTACATATAAACTATACATGCATTTTATATATATATATATATATATATATATATATATTTATATATATTTATATATCCCACGAAGATAGTAGTAGAAGGACTCAGTCTATCCAACTCATAAGGCAGGAAGGGAATCACAGCCTATGTAGCCAAATGATGGATAATTCCTATTGATCTTCCAGGAGGGAGAAAAGGAAGGTGAGATCAAGGACAACAAACATGGAACGTTATGGTGAGTACATAACTTCTTTATGTTATGCTGTCCCTATCTCGCCTTCTTTAATGCTGATTGGGGCCGTGTCCCCAGCACCTTCTTCTTGGGTGGCTCAATGGAATAGACTCTTCAGGACTGTGGAACCAAAGGATGTCCTGTTCTGGGAGGCCACATCTAATTTGTAATGAGTGATGAAGGTATGGGGATTAACCCACTTAGCTACCGCACAAATTGAGTCTAAAGGCAGTCTGGCCTGAAAGGCAGTAGAGGTACACAAGACCCTAGTTGAGTGTCCTCGAATTTTTCCTGGCAGCTGTTTGTTCTGCGAATTATAGACATAAGTGATGTTGTCTGAAAGATAGTTACTTTTGAGACTGAAGTCCCCTTTCTGCTTTCTGCAAAGGATACAAACAATTGGTCAGATTTTCTGAATTCTTGTGTCCTGTGCAAGTAAAAATGTAACTATGAACATCCAGTTGGTGGAGTTTATAGTCTGCCTTGATGCCATAATTAGGGAAAAGTACAGGTAGTTAGTTCTATTGATTGATTCAGACTGAACTCTGAGCAAACTTTTGGTAGGAAGGAGGGGTTGATTCTGAGAGAAACCCTATCCTTGTGAAAAATTAAGCAAGGGGGCCGAATGGATAGAGCTTGTAATTCTAATACCCTCCTAGCTGAGGTAATGGCAGTCAAGAAAATAGTTTTCCAAGTCAAGAATTTCAGAGAGCGAGTATTAGCCGGCTCAAATGGAGGAAGAATCAAAGCAGCTAGGACTAAATTTAGATCCCAAGGAGGGAGTGGTTCTCTTATTGGGGGTCTCAAGAAAAGCTTTGCATAGCCTGTGGGACATAACGTTGGAACCCATTTCTCCCACATGAAAGTTGGAAATAGCAGCCAACTGAACTTGAATGGTTGCTGCTGCTGCTCCTTGGTTAAAGGTTTAAGCGAGAAGTTCAAGGATCTTTGAAATAGGTGCAGTAAAAGGGTCAATGTTATTTTTGGCTGCCCAACAAGAGAACCACTTACATTTGCTAGCATAGAGTTTCCTCGTTGAGGATTTGTGGGAGGAAATCAAAATATGTTGTACTGCTGGGGTGTCAGGAAGCCTGGCTAAGACGGGAAGTGGAGGAACCAAGCTGTCAGCTTGAAGGTCTGTATGGAAGGCTGGAGCGTACCTGACTGATGTACCAGAAGATCTGGAACTGGGTCCAGAATCCATGGCTCCTCCTGGAAATGGAGTCATAGAAAGGGGAACCATATTTGACGAGGCCATTAAGGGGCAATGAGTATTAATTTGCAACCCAATGATTGTGCTTTCTGAAGAACCTTGGGTATTAGAAGGAATGGGGGAAAGGCCAATCATGAACAAGTGCATCCCTTGGCGACTGTCCCAGTGGGGGGACTAGGGCAAAATAGCTGCATTTGGTATTGGTGGAGGTAGTAAAAAGGTCGCAGCAAGGCTGGCCCCACTTGCCAAAAAGTTTGTTTGCAATATCCTGCTTCAGGGACCACTCATAAGGCATAAGGATAGCCCTGCTTAGCTTGTCTGCTACCACGATGGATTTCACCGGAATGTGCATTGCAATCAGAAAGCATTGGGAAACATTGCCCATTGTCATACTCTTAGAGCCTCTCGACACAAGGGGTAGATCTGGTTCCACCTTGCTTGTTGATGTACCACACTACTGACATACTGCCTGTTTGAACTGCTATCATCCCCATAGGTAGAGAGCCCTGCAGTGCTTGCAACTCCAGCAGCACCACTCTCATCTCTAGGACGTTGATGTGCAAGTGGTACTCATGTTGTTGCCAAGTTCCTTGAACAGTCTTGCCCCAGATAATGCCCCCCCCCCACCCTATCTGGGCAATTTTGCTATCACATCTTTTGCATCTAAATCTGCCCCTATAAATGTAATACATTGACAAGGCAACAAGGCAGACTTTTCGTAGTTTATAGTGATGCCTAGCTATAAGCAGAGGTGAATTGTGGTGTCCATTGCCTCAGTTAGTCAATGCTTGGTGGTGACGGTAAGGAGCCAGTCGTCTAAATGGATTTTTTTTTTCTGGGAAGAGGTGGCATGGAGAAAGGAATACTGTATACCCTGGGTGTTACGGACTGTATCCATGTGTCTTTTGTGATACTTTGCCAGGCTTCTGGGTACAGTGACAATCTGTCCCTGACTGCCACCTCCAGAGGTGGACAAGTGGGCCTCCTTTCAGGAGTGCTGGTAGGGCCTACCAAAGAACACATCTCTGTTGCCCTGACTCTGTGGACCCCCACTGCCGCGAGGGTGGCGTCTCCCATTATTGTTCCCCCCTCTGCCCCTAGGGGAAAAGTCACCATGTGCATCAGGCAAAGCTCCCTGGGATTTCTGGAACCATATTTTCCTGCCTTTTTGACCTTTAGTATAAGGTCTAGTAGGCATGGAGAAACATACTCCCACAGCAGAGAGAGTTTTGCCATCTTGCCCACACCTGCTGAGAGTCTCTTATCTTGGGCCCGGACAACGATAAGCCATCAAATAGGGCGTTGGTAAAGGAGGACTAGTAGGGCTCCGCAAACTGACAAAGGCGCATCCAGGAATTTCTCTGTAAGGTGACTCCTGTGCCTGCTGCCCTGCTTGCTCCATTGGCTGCATAGGATATAAGCCGCATGGAGGAGTTAACTACAGAAGATAAGGTCACAAGCTGAGAAGCAGCTCTGTCTGTGGGATCCTGTAGGGTATCTTCTAGCTCTTTCAGGAGATCCCTCTGGAGATGGGTAAAATGGGACAAATAATTCAGTGACCCAAGGGTAAAGGCCACTGAAAAGGCACTCTTCCATATCTGTCCATCGTATGGTACTCCTTGTTCGGTGGATGGACAGAAGATGTTTCCACTAATTCCTTCTTTGTGGCTGCTAAAACCACCATAGCATCAACTGGCACGCCCTTAGTCAGGAAAGGTTTGTCGTCCAGTGCAGTGATAAACTTAATGGGCCTCCATGGAACTGATTCCATCAATTCTGGAGAGCTCCACGCCTTTTGACTTACTACACCTAGCAGCAGGTTGAAGGGCGGAGACACCCAAGAGGTGGAAGGTCGGGAACTGAATGTGTGCAGATACATGGACTTGTCTTCAGAAGGGAAAGGGACTTCCAACCACCCCTCTCTTTGAGGATTTCCAGGATGTATGAAAAAGAGACATCCTCAGAGGGGGACCATGGGGACCCTTCTGAGTCCTCCAAGTCCTTGTCTGATGTCAGGGACCCAGGGAGTCCAAATGCTTCCTCTTACAAGTCCTCTTCCGAGTGACCTCCTTTGAGGGGTGCTCTGTAAAGGTTTCGGAAGGCGGGGTGTCCAAAGGGGCGTCCTGGGGCATTGGTTCCCTACGCCTGGGAAGGAGGGGTGGTTTGAAGGTGGACACTGGCCCAGAAGGGGAAGGAGCAACTGGAGCCGAGGGTGGAGCGGTCTGAGAGGACAGCACACTCCTCATCACCTCGAAGGCACCACAAACCCAGCCCAACAGAGTCTCCGGTTCCAAAGAGCCAGGAGATCTCTTCCGAACTGAGGATGATGGCTCAGAGGCCAATGTAGGTGCCGAACTCACTTGTGCTGAAGCTCAGAGTGGGAGAGTAGGATCCAACAAGGGTCTGATCTCGCTCTCTCCCTGAGCCAATGAGTGAGTGTCAGCCCCCAGATCCCTTAAGAGCAGTTGGTATAGACAGGATCGGAGCTGATTTTGGACCAGAAAGAGCCGGGGTTTTCGGATCTGATGGTTCCACTACAATGACCTCCCATGCACTCCAGTTCTGAACTCAGGTGAGTCGAAGGAGGAATCGATGACAAAGTAGGTTGGACAGCAGGCTCCCACTTCCATATGGGCTGGGCTCGATAACATTTTTGCCAAGGCCGGTGTCCTGAGTAGCCTTTTCACCACCCTCTCCACCTCGTCATCTGAAAGCTTCTGGATGACCGAGAGGAATGGGTGGATGATCGGTGACTGCCCACCACAGAAGGAAGAAGTGGGGACTGTGGCACGGAATGCACCAGTTCCAAGCAGGGAGACCTGGATCTTTTACGGCTTCTTGATGGTTCCGAAGATACTGTTGGAACCGAAGGAGATAAAGCCTTGTTAGTCTCGATAGCCATTGGCTCCGACGGACTTGACGGTTTGTCTTTGCCCTTCGGTGGTTCCAAAGTCAGAGGCAACAAAGATGCCAATTTGGAAGGTTTGTCAGATTTTCCTGCCTGATTCCCTTCCTTCGATGCCTCAAAAGGCCCTTTCAATAATCCTCTCAAGATTAGATTGCTCTTGCACTCCCAGCAGGAATCTAGAGCTAAAACCATGACAAATGAAACAAGAGTCCTGCAGGTTAACAGCTCCCAAACAGTATACGCAGCTTGTATGACCATCGGTTAGAGACATCTTTTGAGTGCAGGAATCACACTTCTTGAATCCAGAAGGCTTGGATTCTTCAGAAGCTTCCTTGGAATATTTACCACAAAATCTAACAGCGATCAACAACAAAATACTTTACAGAAATAATAGAATGGAAAGAGACACTCAGCCAAAAAAAAAAAAAAAACAGCAAAAAGTTTTTTGTTTTTTTTTTGAAAAGGGAAAGAAACAGATGGAGGAGAGTCTTAAGTCAAACGGCAACTCCTCAAACAGAGGAGATGCCTCCACTTAAATGGCTAGCGCTTTAGATAGAGAGGGGAAATAAGGTAAAGCCCTCTAACTAAAATGGGCTAAAAGGGTAGGATGAATCCTCTACCTTAAACGGATTTGTAAGTTAGAAAGAAGAGAAAGGGTAGGCCTGAAAGATAAAGAAACGATGACCTCAACAATAAACAGCAACTAAGCAGGTGGTAGACAGAGGCATAGACAACAGATTCTACTGACCTACAAAAATAACTATACTACCAAATAATATTTTCAAGAAAATATTACAAAAAAACAATCTAACTTAGTCTGAGCCAGTCATCAGGAATCCCGAAGCTTCAAGCAGCAAACGAGATCTGGGTAACTCTCGCTAGGCATGCTGGGATATAGGGTCTAGTCTCGAGCCAGTGGAAGCTCTCGAGCTTTAGAATGTGGCATAGTTGGAGACAAAAATCGGCTCTGAACCCAACCAGCAGCAAGGAAGGCGAGACAGGGACAACATAACATCCAAAGTTATCTGACATATTTGTTATCTTGTCTTTTATCACTGTATTTTTACTGTGCTTTATCAAATTGTATGCCTTTGTATCTCTGTGGAGCTTTTCTCCCCAGGCCTCCACTGAAACTGGGCACTTTTTGGCCCAGTTGACTTTCCTAGTAAACAAATGCAATAAATAAATGAATAAATATTAGAATTACATCAAACTGTGTAAATGTGCTTACAGTGTGTGCTTATTACTGTGCATGTATTTTGAAGAGTTTATTGTGTGCAAGGTGCAACTATTTTGTGAAATACAGTCAAAATATAGCCATTTCGAAAAGTTTCTTGTGCTGGGTGTGTCTAATCTCAAAGAGCCACCATTACAGAGGTTTTCTTGCACTGCAAAGAGTTGCCTAGCAAGGTACCGCCATTTTGGGGACATTTCAGTGTGCTGAGTGCAGCTATTCGCAAAGTGCAGTTACTTCAAAATGTTACTGAGTTTTTGGCATGAGAGGTCCAGTTTATTCGCATTGTGCAGTTATTTGATATGTTTCTTACACTGATATGAGGTGATTATTTTTGCAAAACTATAGTACAAGAGTGTTAAAGTACCCGAGAAGTTTATTTTGCAAAGTCCAATTATTCAAAGTTGCTAGGAGTTTGTCCATTAGCATAATTTCAAAAAGCCCAAAAGGTATAAATTCAGAAGAACAAAGGCATTAGACAAAGTTACAAATACTGGCATAAATTTCTGGCATATGTACATGTATGTATGTTTGTGCTTATTTGCAAAACCCTTTACTGGTATATGTTAATATGGCTTAATATGCCAGATGGATTTCATATGCCCCTACCCACTTGTATTTGATCAGAATACTGCACAGAATTAATACTGCAGAGAATTGGAGAATATCTGAGCAAGAGTACGATATTTTTATACAAGCAGCTTACGCAGATAGAGATGCACACACCAGGGCATTCATTTTGATAAACCTAGCTGGGTCAGAGGCCAAAGAAAGACAGCGTTCATTTGTGTATGCACCTGCAGTATATGAAGGAGAAGGTGAAAACCTTCATATTGTTGTACAGGCCTAATCAAGATAAGACTGAGTTTTGAAGCACAAGTTCAGAGAAATGTGCAACCCCCCCAGACAAATATTGCATTAGAGAGGCATTTGTTTTACAAGAGATCAGAAACCAGGGGAAACATTTGCAGCTTACATAACTGACCTGAGAAACACAGGTAAAACGGCTCGGTTTGGTGATTTAAAAGATGAGTTGATAAAGGACAGGCTTGTGTGTGGTATTAACAGTGCTGCTGTGAGAAAGATTTTACTTCGTGACAGTGATTTAACATTGAGCAAAGCCACAAAGATTTGTCAATTCTATGAGGTGACAGAAAAACACACAAGTATGCTTGCGAGTGACAAGAGCATGGTTTCAGTTGCCTCCAGAGCAAATGTAGACAGCATGCAACACATGGCAAACAAAGGCAGGCCCAAACACATGGTAGCTACAGGGTTTCCAGGTAAGACATGTAGCTTTCGAATTTCTAGAAAAGGAGTTTGCTCCAGCTCAGTGCAATACGTACAAGCATGAATCAGCAAAACTCAAGTCTAACTTTATTGTTAACTGTAGCAATAGTGGTGCAAATCATGAGTCGAAAAGAGAGGTGTGTTAAGCATTTGGTCAGCAATGTTACAAGTGTAAAAAATGGAACCATTTGCAAAAGTTTTGCAAATCAAGTAAGCCTCACACAGTTGTAAATAAAGGTCACACAAAAAAATAAGTTGATCCAGTAGAGCCAAAGCAGTCAGCTTTCTATGTAGAAGGTGTATCAGTCCTTGGTGAAAGAGTTGATGCAGTGAATTTTTTAACAAGGAGCAAAGTGTTTTGTACTATCCAGATTAAATGAAGATCCACAAAGCTTAAAGTAGACACTGGTTCAAAGTGTAATGTTATCTCAGCAGACACGTTTGCTACAGTGAGAACTAACAAACAACTCAATGTACTTGTAGTGCGAGACTTGTTGCTTGTGGAGGTGAAGAAATTCAAACTGAAGGTTCAGTGATGCTTTCATGTTATTTGGCCGAGAACTGTTACAACTTGTTACTCTATACAGTCTGAAGACCAGTGCAATCTTTACTGGGTCTCAAAGAAGTTTAAGAATGAATCTGCTTTCTTTTGCTAAATACGTTTATCATGTAAGTGCATTTCCAAGTTCTAATTTTTCAGAAGACTTTCTCAGAGTATGCTGATGTTTTCAATGACTGGTTAGGCAAACATCCAGTTGTGTATTCCATGAAGTTAGACCCAGAGATCACGCCAGTGGTCAGACGAGCAAGAAGAGTTCCAATACTGATGCAGGACAAATTTAAGGCTCAGCTGGATAAAATGGTGAGGCAAGGTGTGATTTTGTCCAGTCACTGAACCAACTGAATGGGTGTCATTCATGATAGTAGCTCAGAAAAAAGGCTCAGACGAAATCAGAATATGTATTGATCCAAGAGATCTAAACAAAGCACTGAAGAGACCATATAATCCAATGTGCACAGTCAAATAGGTTGCAGCTTTAATGCCAAATGCCACATTTTTCTGTCTTGGATGCAAAGAGCTCATTTTGGCAAGTGATGCTTGATCACAAATCTTCATTTCTAACTACTTTTGGTACTCTGTTTGCAGATACAAATTCCTAAGGATTCCATTTGGAATAAATGCTGCAAGTGAAGTCTTCCAATGTGCAATGGCACACATTTTTTTCAGGTTATCCTTGTGCCATAATAGTACATGATTTATTGTTGCATGGTCATGGTTGGAGAAGCACCAAAAGGCATTTGAAGACCTTAAGCAGAAAAATGCCACCCCACCTACATTAAGTTACAATGATGTGAACACACCAGTTACTCTTTCCTGTGATGCTTCAAAATTTGGTCTTGGTGCAGTTATACTTCAAGAGGGCAGACCAATAGCCTATGCATCTAGAACACTAACCCAAACCGAGATGCAGTATGCTCAAATTGAAAAAGAACTTTTGGCAATAGTATTTGCATGTTCCAAGTTTCATGATTATATTTATGGTCGAGTTATTCAGATTGAAACTGACCACCAACGTCTAGTTATTATTCTAAAGAAGCCTATGCATTCCACTTCTGCAAGATTACAAAGAATGATTCTCAAATTGCAAAATGATAATTTCAAAATGTTCTACACAAAAGGCAAATTGCTCTCTTTGGCTGATACCTTATTCAGATCGCCCAGAAATACAACAGACCAGGTTGATGTAGAGAATTTTGACTGATGTGATGTCAGTGCATACATTTTCCACCACTAGACTTGATGAGTTGAGAGATCACACACTGATCCAATTTTGCATAAGCTCAATCACTACATTAATGTTGGATGGCCATCAAAGCAATCTAGTGTACCACCTGAAGTGCAAACCTATTGTCCTTACAGAGATGAATTGTTGATGAAAGATAGCATTATTTTCAAAGGTCCTAAAATTGTTGTTCCTGCTTCCTTACAACAAGAATATATCCATATTTTGCAATGTGGTCACCCACTGTCCACATCCACTAAGAGAACAGCCAGAGAATTAGTACTTTGGCCTTCACTACCAAAATATTTTGATAAAGTACTATCTTATTGTTCAGTATGCAAAAGTACTAGACCACATTTGCAAAGAGAACCACTTCAGTTAAGTTCAGATCCAGAACTACCTTGGTCTACTGTTGTAGTTGTTATCTTTGAGTGGAACAATCAGTACTACTTGGTTTTGGCAGACTCTTACTTGAATTGGTTTGAGATTGATCTACTACCTAACCTAACATCCATTGCTGATATTACTAAGTTGAAAAGTAATTTCTCAGGTCATGGTAGTCCACACAAAGTTCTTTCTGAAAATGGTACTCAATTTACTAGCCAGTTGTTTCAGAAATTTGCAAAAGAATGGGACTTTGTACATGTCACTAGTAGTTCTGAATATCCTCAGTCCAATGGTCTAGCTAAACGTGCAGTGCACAGTGTTAAGTAATTACCTGAAAGGTCAATGCATGACAATACCGATGTGTTCTTGAATTTGCTTAATCTCAGAAACACACCTTGTGATTATAGTCTTGGCTCACCTGCAAAGACTACTTTCCAGGCAAACTAGAACCACACTACCCCCATTACTTCTAGTTTACTGAAGCTTAAAACTATCAATAATAAAACCATCAAGGCTCAATTGGTCAAGAAATGTAATATCCAGAAAGAGAATTATGACAGATCAAGCAGATTACTTCATCCATTGAGGGAAGGAGAAAAGTACAGTTTTGTACCTACCATAAATGTAGATGTTCGAAGATCCACATTGCTGCAGTCCTTACATATGGGTAGTCCGCTGTCCTCGGTCGGCCCGAATACCAAAGTATTAGGCTGACGTCGGTCATGGGCGCTCAGATCTGACATCAGAGTGTCAGGGTATAAAAGCGCATGACCGACGTCATATCCTCAGTCTTTTCTTGCCCCAGATGTCAGAAGGCCCTAAAAAGAAAGGCCACAGCCCAAAACAGGATACCTCCCAAAACATGCCCAACAACAACCATCACCCAAACCATATAACCATGCCAAACTACAGAGGGGAAGGAGGGAGGGAAAATTGGACTGCAGCAATGTGGATCTTGAACATCTACATTTATGGTAGGTACAAAACTGTACTATGTTCTTCATCTCACATTGCTGCAGTCCTTACATATGGGTAGAATCCCAAAGCAGAGGTAAAGGGAGGATGGCAAAATCATAAAGCATTAGGGGCTGCTAAAATGCCCTGTAATATTGCAGTGGCAAATCCAGCCCTAGACTTAGAATAAAGAGGAAGGTGGTAATGCTTGGAAAAAGTATGTACTGAACTCCAAGTGGCTGCTTCCAAAATATCTTTTGTAGCTACCCCCCTTAGAAAGGCAGTAGAAGTGGCAGTAGCTCTAGTGGAATGAGGTCTGATTCTAGCCGGAATCTCCTTACCATGATGGGAATAACAGAAAGAAATACAAAACCCAATCCATTTAGAAATAGTTTGTTTTGAAACAGGTTTTCCCTGAGAACCCAAAGCAAAAGAAACAAACAACTGCTGAGACTGCCTGAACCCCTTGGTTCTGCTCAAATAATAACGTAACTGCCTGTGAATATCCAAAGTATGCAAAATCTTCTCCCCTTTATTTTGGGGGTTTGCATAAAAAGTAGGCAAATGAATAGTTTGGTTCAAGGCCACACTAGAAACCACTTTAGGCATAAAGGAAGGATTAGTACGCAAAGATACCCTATCCTTATGAAAAATCAGGAAAGGTTCCACTGCCATAAGGGCCTGTAATTCAGAAACCCTTCTTGCAGAGGTAATGGCCAACAAAAAGCAGTCTTCCATGATAAATACTTTAACTCGGCAGTAGCTGCAGGCTCAAAAGGTTGTAGAGTAAGCTTTTCCAACACAAAATTGAGATCCCAAGCAGGAGTAGGAGCTCTACGTGGGGTCTTATGTTCTTTGCCCCTCTAAGAAATTGCTTAAACAAAGGATGGGAAAATAAAGGAGGGTCACAGTCATAGTGAGCAGAAATGGCTGCAGCATGAACCTTTATCGAGGAGAAAGACAAACCCTTGTCCAATAACTCAGTAAGATATTGAAGAGAAACACTTAAATCAGGCTTGGAAACATCAAAGTCCTTCGCTTTGCTCCAAAGAAAAAATCTCCTCCATTTATCAGCGTAAACTTTCCTTGTACTAGGCCTTCTGGCCTCCAAAATAACATCCAAAACTTGTTGTGGAAGCTGAGACCCTCCAGGGTCTAAAACAGAATATGCCAGGCTGTGAGATGCAGAGACTGAATCTTGACATTGAGGAAGTGATTGCCCTCCTGAGACAAAAGATGCGGAATCAAAGGCAGAGGCCATGGAGGCTCCCGTACCAAACTCCTCAGTAGTGGGTACCAGTGCTGTCGAGGCCAATCCGGCGCTATCAGAATCATGGATGGCTTGTCTATTCTGGCCTTCAGGAGTACCTTGGGAATGAGAGGCAGAGGTGGAAAGGCATAGACATGAAGATTGCTCCAACTGAATGATAGAGCATCCACCTTCCAAGCTGTGGGATGAAACATTTTTGTGCAAAACTTTGGCAACTGGTAATTTAGTGGAGAAGCGAACAGATCTATGTCTGGAGCTGCCCATAACACTGTCAACCTTTGAAACACATGAGGATCCAGTTTCCACTCGTGAGGATCCACAATTTGTCTGCTCAACACATCCGCTAAGGAGTTCTGTGCTCCTGGTAGAAACCTTGCCTGAAGATTGAGGTGTAAACTGAGAGCAGTCTCCCACAAAATCATCGCTTGCCTGCAAAGAGGGTACGAATGGGTTCCCCTTGCTTGTTGATGTACCACATGACAGTAGTGTTGTCTGTTTGAATCAACACCTGTCCTGGGTGAAGTAAATCCTTGAAAGCCATCAATGCAAATTGGACTGCTAACATCTCCTTCAAGTTGATATGCAAATGTTGAAGTCTGACAGGCCACGTGTCTTGCACCCATTTTCCATTGAGGTGTGCTCCCCAAGCCTAGTCCGAGGCATCTGTCGTTAGAATCTGACTCGCCTCTGGTCGGGTCACAGAGAGTCCCTTGTTTAGGTGACATTCCTGAGCCCACCACAAAAATTCTTTCTGAATGCAAGGTATTATCTGAATGACAGTGTCTAGATCTTGGCAGTGTTGTGTCCATACATTTTTGAGATACTACTGAAGCTTCCTCATATGCAGTTTGGCATTGGGAAGCACCAGAATACAAGATGCCATGAACCCCAAGGCTTGAAGGACTGTCCTTGCAGTCAGCCTGGACTGTAGAGACATTTGATGGAAATAAAGAGAAAGGCTTCTTTGTTTGTCTGGGGTCAAAAAGGCCATCTGGGAAGCTGTATTCAGTCTCACACCCAGAAAGCACCTGTCCTGAGAGGGTACTAGACTGGACTTTGTTTCGTTCACAGAATACCCTAGGCATCTTAACACTACCATCACATACTGTAGATGATGCAGAAGTTCGTCTTTGTGTTGTGCAATAATCAGGCAATCGTCCAAATAAGGATAAATCTGTATTCCTCTTAACCTGAAAAAGGCTATCACTGGAGCCAGAACCTTTGTGAACACTCTGGGCACAGTAGATAAGCCAAAGGGCAATGCAGAGAACTGATAATGTAAATTTCCAGCCCGAAAACGCAGGTACCTCCTGCAACTGGGCCTGATAGGAACATGAAGATAAGCCTCTTTGAGATCCAGAGTTACCATCCAGTGATCTTTTCCCAACAGAGGTAAAAGCTGTTGTAACGTCAGCATTTTGAACTTTGAAATGTCCAGATAAGTGTTGAGGATGGATAAATCCAAAATTGGTCTCCACGTGTTCCCTTTCTTTGGTACTAGAAACAGGCGAGAATAAAATCCTAGTCCCACTTCTGACAGAGGAACTGGCTGTATAGCTCCTATTTGAAGAAGTAAAGAAATCTGCTTGTGAGCCTCTATCCTTTGCCGAGGAGGAACGTCTGGCATGCCTTTGAAAGGAGGCAATGTATGGAAATAGAACTTGTAGCCTCGGTTTATAATGTCCAATACCCATTTGTCCTGGGTGACTAAAAGCCAGTTTTGCTTGAAGAGTGCTAACTTTCCTCCCAAAAGAGCTGCCAGGGAAGAAGAATCTGGCAGCTGAAAATGCAGGTCATTGGGCCTGTTTACGAAAGGACTGGCCCCTGCCCTCACCTGCAGATTGTGCAGGTGAACTCCAAGTTCTAGGCCTGAATGTACTGTGAGCTCTGCCCCTGCCACGTCTAGATCTACCCCTAGACTGAGAATCAGAAGAAGGGTAGGTCCACCCCTTAGTAGGCCAATTTCTACTAAACTATGGAGGTTGCACCTGCAAAAAATCTTTAACAGTCTGCATGGACTTAGCCTTGTCTTCCATTTTCTTCAAAACCGACTCCACAGGGGGACCAAACAAAACTTCAGACTGTAAAGGGCATCCAGAATTCTAGTTTTAACATGCTCGGACAAATTCTGATCCTTAAGCCAGGCGTGCCTACGAAGAACTGAACCAGTAGCCGCCACCCTAGAAGAGGCCTGTACAGCATCAAAACCACACTGCAAAGAATGCTTACCCACCTGTTCAGAGACATGTACTAAATCCTGCAATTCTTTACACTCTATGCCCTCTGCCAAAGCATCCACTTTAGATTTTAGCTGAGAAAGGAGGAAATTCTGATATTTCAACATATGAAACTGGCAATTTAAAGCCCTCATTGCTAAAGTAGAAGAGGTATACACCTTCTTACCCCATCTATCCAAAGCTCTAGCTTCCTTATCTAGAGGAACCGGATTCTTTACAACAGAAGCTCTAACACCCTTAGGCCCCTGACTAATAGTTTCTGGGTCCGCCCTAGGACTCTTATACAGATATTTATGAGCCTCAGGCACCCTGTAATACCTGTCCGGTTTAACTGGCGCAGGAGGCAAAGAATCTGGATTAAGGGAAGCCTCGAGAAAACATCTTGAACAACATCCAAAACAGGAGGTATAGCCAAGGGTCTATGCTGTGGTAAAACAAGAATTCCCTAAGCCTCTTCCGTGAATCAGAGAAATCCTGTCCTTCCCACTTAAAATGCTCCCTCATGGAATGCAGAGTTTCTGAAAATGAAAAATCCTCTGGAGGAGAAGCAGAAGGAGTGGAATCCTCTGCATCAGAATCGAATAAGGGGAAAATCTTGAATATCTTCAGCAGAAGAGTCTGAGTCATCTGAGGCCTGATCCAAACTTTCCAACTCTGGCTCCACCCTGGGCCTCTTATCAGGAGGGGGCATAGAACCTCTAATTAAAGTAATCAAATCTTCTGCCATTTTAAGCATGTGCTTTTAGGCACAGACCCTGAAGTACCTGGAGGGACACCAGAGGAAGGCAAAACAGACCTGCCCTTAGAAGAAGCCTTAGAAATAGTAGCAGAAGGCCTAACCACCTTAGGCATAGAAGGGAGAACAGTAACCTGAGAGGCCCCTTCAGCTTGACCTGACTCCTGTGAGGCCACATCCTGCAAAATCAAAGTTTCCCCCGAGACTCAACAGAAACTTCAGCGGATCCACCTGCTCCACTGTCGCTTTCTGCAGGACCGGCGTCCGAACGGACGAATCAACCTGTCTAGGTTTCAAGGATTTGTCTTTGCGCTTCTTAGGAAGCGGGTGTCGGAGGATCCGACGGCATATTATAATTACACCGCTTACCAAAGACTAACCTAGCACAATCTAACCTTCTTTTTATAGTGCGCTTATTAAACCTAGCACAAAACCGACACCCGACTACGTCGTGGTCCGGTCCCAAACAAGGAATGCAAAGAGAGTGATAATTCCTATGCGGTATCTGTTTCCCACAAGAAATACAATTATTCACTTTTTCTGACATCCGGAATTAACTGAGGCAAGAAAAACAAAAATATTCCCCAACGGGGTACTTAGCCCAACTTGGTTTCGGTCTGAAACTCAGAATACGAAAATTTCAGAACGCCGAACGGCACTTGCAACGCTGCTTCTGCATCGGACCATGCGGCAAAAAAGACTGAGGATATGACGTCGGTCATGCGCTTTTATACCCTGACGCTCTGATGTCAGATCTGAGCGCCCATGACCGACGTCAGCCTAATACTTTGGTATTCGGGCCGACCGAGGACAGCGGACTACCCATATGTAAGGACTGCAGCAATGTGAGATGAAGAACATCTGTACGAATAGGACAGATTACATGCATTTGTGCTGAGCAGAGATCCTACCTGGTAGACTCAGAGGGTGTGGAATATAGCAGGAAACATAGACATCTTCTTCCTATACCAGAATCGTAATCAACATCACAACATTGTTTCTGTGATACAGACTTCAAATCTAAGAGTGAATCAGACATAGTTTCTATATCAGAATGTGTTCAAAATTCTGATTCCATTTCAGAAAATGTTCCGAACATTCCACAGGTCAAGCATTTTGCAGAGAGAGTTCAAGTTGCTAAATCTAATTTCCAGTTTTATGTCACATGATCTGGACGAGTATCAAAGCCTAGTGCAAAATACGTAGCAACGTGGACTTGATTGTGTGTGTGTGTGTGTGTGTGTGTGTGTGTATATATATATATATATATATATATATATATATATATATATATATATATACATACACACACACACACATATATATATATATATATATATATATACACACATATATACATACACATATATATATATGTGTGTGTGTGTGTGTGCATGCGCACTTAGTATTGTATAACGTACGACAAAGAATTGCATGAGATTTCTGCATGTTAAATAGACTCGTAGCATTGAATGGTCTACTTCTCAAAGAGGGAGACTGTAGATCACAGTACAAGTGAAGTGTGTTGTATCTTTAAGAAATATGTCAAGGCTGTGCGTGCATTTATAAATTCCACACACGTGCAATCCCTAGTGCCATTTCATAAGAGCAGCTAGAGTGAGAGCATACATGATCGCAGTTGTTAGTTTGTATACAAGTTACTTAAGTTAAAGTCAATAAACTTCTATAGTGATGTGTTTGTATAAAATAAAGCTGCTTGAACAGAACCCAAGAAAGCGACATCCATTCTTACACCCAAACTTTGGCAACCCCTTCCCCCTCACCTAAAAGTCGTCTCCTCTTACACTGGACATGTAACCTAACTCCCTCCTTCCTGCATCACTACTACTATAACCCTCTGTTCTCACCTGTTGCTTCCTTCTCAGATTTACTACTAAAATTAATTTACATTTATTTTACTACTCTGTTAATATTGTATCAACTGTCTATGGGATTATCTATCTCCTGTGATTACTATGTGAATTTGTTCTGTTTTATTATTTGTGAACTTCTGCACCCAGGCTATGCCTGTAAATGGCCACAACTTATCTGCTACATCAGTCTCTGAAACAGTTGAATGATAACTTAAGTTTCTTTCAGAAATTCCTCTAGCTCCCACAGTCAGAAGCATAAGCACCTTGGCGGCATACTTTGTAAAGGGATGTAAAAGATTCCATGGCTTATCACTTTTTTAGGTGTACTTTTTACAGTCACAAACTGTTTACAGAGGGGACTTCCAATCTGACAACAAGGAGGTAGGATCTAGAGGTCTGAGTGGGTTCACAGTTAAATGGGCATTAAAAAAACAATAAATCAGTCATTTATGACTTCATGCAAGATACCCGAGAAGAAAAGGTCTAGGAAAACAGTCCAAATAACTGGGAAGAATGTATTCCCGTGAAAGATACAATGAGGCACCACAGCTACCCAGCTGGAAAGTGAGAACAGGAAGGCAGCTCCATTAAATTAGGATCCAATCACTATGGAACACAAAAATCGATGAGATTTACTGCAAGACATTCAAAATTAGTGAATGCCCAACAGATTATATTATAAAAAAAAATGACAAGATGATGCAAGATCAAGGGAACCTTGTCAAGAATATGCAGATGGCATCTTTGAACTGCAGTCTAAGGAAAGTACAGTTTGTACACTTACCACAAATGAAGATGTTCAAGTGTATTCACTGTTGCAGTCATCACTTGTGGGTTATCCCTGATGGGTAGCCTTCAGCCGGCCTGAATACCAGAGCAAAGATTCTCCCTCCTGCGTCGGCTGTGGTCACTAGGGACTGAAGTCAGGTCGTCAGTGGTATAAAAAGGGTAGCCAATGCAATTACATCAGTTTTTCTTTCCCTAAGCTATAGGGGGCCCTGTCCAGAAGGCCTGAGTAAGGCTACCTGGAGGAAGCCCACAGGCATATAAAGGTGTGAATGAATTTTAGAGAAGAATAGGGGAAGGATGGAGGGAAAATAGGACTGCACCAGTCAATACACTTGAACATCTACATTTATGGTAAGAGTACACAACTCTGCTATGTTTTTTGTGTTTCATTGTTGCAGTCATCACTTCTGGGAAGATTCCCAAACCTGAATTAAGGGTGTATGGAAACAACAGAAGAAAGAGGAGAACAGGCTGGATTGTTCTAGGTAGGGGCAAGCATGTCTTGCAGAACTGCAGAGGCAAAGCCTGCCCGGGTTATGGAGAACAGAGGCAAGTGGTAGTGTTTGGTGAAGGTTCATAGGTTGATACTAGGCTATCTGCCCTAGGGCATTTATAAGCCTAGCCAGAGTGTGTTTGGCTTTCGCCACCCTTTTAGATTAGTTGACTGTGCCTCTGTATAGTAGGTCACAGAAGATAGCCCTTTTGAGGTTAGTTTACTGTGCGCCTCTGTCTAGTAGGGACACACAAGAGATCCCAGGGGTAAACCTACGATCTCCCATCCACTTGTCAAGATTTCTCTTGAAGAGGGTCATTGAGGGACTCTGCCTAACATGGATTGGGATTTTGTTCCAGAGTGAGGGAAGCCTCTGGGATATGAATCTGTCCCTCCAGCATGTCCTATTTATTTCTGTGCTGAGGTTTAAGTCCCTGGAGCATGTAGCTCTAAGGGATTTGGATTTCCTGAGGTGGAGCATGTCCATTAATTCTGGGTTGGACATGGCTTTATACGTCAGGCACAGATAGCCTCTGAGTAGGCGGTAAGCAACTGAGTAGAGCTGGAGTTTCTTTAGCCTAACTGCGTAGGGCATCTGTTTGAGTCCCTTGATCCTCTTGGTGAGGTACTTTTGGGGTCTTTCCAGTTGCTGAAGGTGTCAGGTAAGGTACATCCCAAATGGGGCATTGTATTCAATTATGGGCCTGATGAGTGATGAGTAGAGGGGCACAGTGACCTCTCTTGATCTAGATGTGAACCCTTTCGTGATAAGGTGGGCTATATAGAAGGTCTTTCTGATCACTTTGGCAACGTGATTGTCAAAGGAGAGATTGCTATCTACTTGGGTCCCCAAATCCCTAATTACTTCTTCCGTACTTAATGGATTACCACCTATGTGGTAATTTGTGGGCACTTTGTTTTTCCCAAAGGGGATGACTATGCACTTTTTGGCATTTAGCTTTAGGCCATGGCTCTGGCACCAGTTATCCGTCTCTGTGAGACCTTTTTGTAGGATGCTTGTGTCAGTCGGCGAGTCGATTATGGCACCCAGTTTGCAGTCATCTGCGAACTTGGTCAGCCATAGTCCTCCCATGTTAGCCTGTACCTCAGAGAAATATATACCGAACATGAGAGGTCCCAGGACTGAGCCTTGTGGGACGCCACTTGTAACTGGTTTAGAGTCTGACATAGCACCTGCAATTCTGACCATGTGGGTTCTATCCCTGAGCCAGTTTGCAACCCATCTTGTGACATAGGGGTTGATATTTAAGCTGGTGAGCTTATTTATGATGCCCGAGTGGGGTATTGTGTCGAAGGCTTTTGCGAGGTCCAGGTAGGCTGTGTGGACTAACTTCCCTTCATCTATGGCCTTGGTGACTGTTTCAAAGTCTTCGACCAGGTTCAAGAGGCGTGGACCGAAGTCCAAGTGGCAGCTTCTAGGATGTCCTTGGTAGGGACCCCTCTTAGGAAAGCAGTGGAAGTAGATGGGTATGAATAGACTTGGGCGGAACTTTCCCATGAAAGTAGTAGCAGAACTGGATACAGTGCAATATCCATTTAGAAATGGTCTGCTTGGAAATAGGTTTCCCCTCCACCCCTGGGGCGAAGTTGACCAGTCTTCCTGATAGCCTTGGTTCTATCCAAATAGTGTCTAAGTTGCCTGTGCACAACTAGTGAATGAAGGATTCTTTCACCCTTGTTCTGAGGGTTAGGAAAGAAAGTGGGGAAATTTACCACCTGGTTTAGTGTCAAGTCCAACACCACCTTAGGCAAAAAGGAGGGATTAGTCCTAAGGGACACCCTGTATGAATGGAAGACAATGAAGGGCTCAATGGCTGTGAGAGCTTGGAAACTCTCCTAGCTGAGGTAATGGCCAGCAGGAAGGTGGTCTTCCAGGAAAGTTGTTTTAGTTCTGCTGAGGCAGCTGGTTCAAAGGGAGGGAAGGTCAGTTTTTCCAAGACATAGTTCAGATACCAGGCAGACTGCGGTGGTGGTGCTGCGGTAGCGTTGCCGCCTCACAGTAAGATGTTGTCCGGTTCGATTCTCAGCTAGAGCTTCTTCTGTGTGGAGACATGCGTGAATGGGTGTACCGTCGTTGAAGGTTGTGTGTCAGAGCTGGCAACTCGGGATGTAAAAATCTACTGCCAAGCATTAGCGGACCGGAGTTCTGCTGTGGCAACCCCTAACCGGGAAAAGCCAAAAGATACAACAACAACAAGTTCAGGTCCCAGGCAGATGTGGGTGGCCTCCTGGGTGGCCTGATGTGAGATACCCTTCTAAGGAATTGTTTTAGCAGGGGGTGGGAGAATAAAGGCTGCTCTGTATGAAAATGGGCAAAGATAGCAGAGGAATGAATTTTTATGGAAGAGAAGGATAATCCATTTTTCACTAGCTCCGCTAGGTAGGCTAGAATCAGAGAGAGAGAGAGAGAGATGCCCAGCAGTGCTTGCACCTTTAGTTTGGCACCAGGAGTAGAATCTTTTCCATTTTTCTGAGTATGATTTTCTTATGCTGGGCCTCCTGGCCTCCTTAATTATGTTCAGGACTTGCTTGCTCAAGAGTGGGTTGTTTTCTACCTTTCAGGAATCAGCCATGCAGATAGGTTGAGAGTTTGTAGATTTGGGTGCAGTATTGACCCTTTTGCTTGAGTTAGAAGTCATTCTGTGAGAGGCAGGTTCCTTGGTTAGGCTGAGCAGCAAGGGGTACAAATGTTGCTTGGGACAATTTGGAGCAATTAGGATGGCTCTTGGCCCCTCCTCCCTGATCTTTAGCAGTACCCTTGGTATCATTAGCAAGGGAGTGAATGCGTAGACAAACAGGTTGGCACAGTGGAACGATACAGCATCCACCTTCCAGGCTTCTGGGTGGAACTCCTTAGTGCAGAACCAGTCCAGCTGACTGTTCTGTACATAGGTGAAGAGGTCCACCTCTGGTGTTCCCCCCAAGCCTGTGTGATACAGAGGAAGGTCTCCCTCTGAAGTTACCATTCATAGGGGTCTAAACGGTTTCTGCTTAGGTGGTCTGCTAGGGTACTGTGCTTCCCTGGAAAGTACTGGGCTATCAGATAAAGGCCCATCATAGTGGCAGTCTGCCAGAGAAGCATGGCTACACAGAAGAGAGGGTAGGAGTGTGTTCCCCCCCTTTTGATGAGGAGCACCCCTGGAATAAGATGCGTCTTGAAAGATGTGATAGCCCTGAGTACTGCCATCACTTCTTTTTGGTTGATGTGCAGGTGTAAGTCCCTGTGGTCCCAAGTACCTTGGGTGCACATGTTGCCTAAGTGTGCCCCCCAAGCTTTGTCTGAAACATCAGTGGTGATAGTCTGGCCATGGGAAAGAAATAGAAAGGGTAGGCCCTTGTTCAGTAAGCAGGCTTCTGCCCACCATAGAAGTTCGGCTCTTAAGCAGGGGATAAGGGGGCAGATGTATCTCCAGAGACTGAGAATGCTGGCACCAAAGGTTTTTTAGGTACCATTGCAATTTTCTCATGTACAGTCTGGTCAAGGGCACCAACAGGACGCAGGATGCCATGTACCCCAGCGCTTGAAGAAACTTCCTTGCTGTGAGGTGCTTTCTATAAGAGAAATGGGGCAGGAAGCTCTGTTTTTCTGGAGAGAGGAAGGCTCTTTGGGTGGCTGTGTCCAGGACAGCTCCCAAGAAGGTGATTTGTCTGGTGGGCTGGAAATTTGGTTTTTCCTTGTTGATGGTAGGTAAATAGTGCTTTGACAAAGGTGAGGTTTTGCAGGAGCTTTTCTCTGTTGTCTGCTTGGATGTGACAGTCGTCCAGATATGGGTAAATCTGGATGTTTTGCTGCCTGCAGAAGGCAAATGACTGGTGCCAGACATTTGGTGAAAACCCTGGGAGCAGTAGATAACCCAAAGGGCAGAGCAGAGATGTGAAAGTTTCAGCCTGCCTTGAAGCGAAGGAACTTTCTGCAGGACTCCCTTATTGGGATGTGAAGGTAGGCATCCTTTAGGTCCAGGGTAACAAATGCAGGCATTTGGGCTCAGCATGGGTAAGAGTGTTTGGAGTGTGAGCATTTTGAATTTTGGCACTTGCAAGGAAAGGTTTAGTGTGGATAGATCCAGAATTGAGAGCCAACTGTCCTCTTTCGTGGGCACCAGGAACTATCTGGAATAAAACCCTTTTTCGGTTTGTTCCTGGGGGACAGGCTCCACTGTCCTTTGTGCACAGAGTTTCTGAATTTGTTTGAGTGCCTCTGTCTGTTGATTTGATGGTATGTCCGGGTACCCTTTTAAGGTTCGTGTTTCTTTGAAGGAGAACCTGTAGCCCTGAAAAATGATTTGTAGGATCCATTGATCCTTTGTGATGGATAGCCAATTGTCTTTGTAAAGGGATAACCTTCCTCCTAATCTTTGAGGGGTAGGTGTGGGGCAGAGGAGAGAAAAGGAGTCATTGCAAGTCCTTAGGGTATGGAGTGGAGTGAGAATTCCCTGCCCTGGGTGTAGTAGAGGTCCATGGCCTGGACCTCTGTTGTCCTTGCTGGACCTGGAGGAAGTCTGTCTGCATAGATTTGGCCTTATCCTCCATTCTCTTGATCTCCTCATCAGCCTTGGATCCAAAAAAGCGGTCCTTATCTAGGGGGGCATCTAGGAGTTGTTCTTTCAGCCATGCATGCCTCCTAATGACTGACCCTGCCACAGCACCCCTGCTAGATTCTTCTAGGGCATTGCATCTGCAGTGTAGAGAATGCTTTGCCACTTGAGAGCTAGAGTTCAAGAACTGCCCTAGCTCCCTGGAAATAGAGCTGTCTGGCAAGGATGAAATCTTCTGTTTTAATAGTTCCAAGGTATGTTGCTGATATTTCAACATATGAAACTGTTCTCTCATCTCCTGCACTTTTACCGGTTTATTAGTCTAGCATTTTATCAGACTTCTTGTAGCAATCATTGTAGCACACAAAAGTGCTACCAGCACTAAATGTTCTACAAGGAAACAGCTCCAGTACTTATTATTAATGTCCACCTCTCCAGGCATGTCTAAATGTCAGTCCCCTGGGCTTTCCCTATTAACCTGATGAACTTGGGCATCCTGAGGCAATGTAGCAACTGCCTCATGTACACGGACAACCCTCTCCTCTTATCTCCCAACACTCAGACTTGCGACAGATGGACTTATATACCCAAACTGGAAGCCACGCACTCTCGAGCCAAGACCAGAATAGCTGGTCAAGAGGAGAAGGTCAACACTTGCACCACACCACATGGAACACACACTCCTCCAGAACACACACCAGCACTACCTTCATATAAAAACACAAACCACACACCCACCTTCGTGGAGGCTCTCAATAAAAATCTACCCAAACAGCCGAGGCCTCCAAGGCAGAAAAGCACTTAAATACAACACAACACTAGTCATGAGACACACAACTCTCTTAAACAGTAAAAAACTGTAAACAGTAAACTCAACCAATGCCCCAAAGGCAAAACAGCACGCCCAACACACGAGTCATAGGTGACTCAATAGTGAGGTACACTGATGTCCCACTCACTATGCTGAATAAGGAGAAAGTAACATTCAGCTGCCTGACAGGTGCCAGGATCTGCCACATAACGCATGGAATCAGGTCCCACAACAACAGGTACAAATATGACACTATCATTGTACATGTGGGTGTGAATGACATGAGAAGTACCCCCCTGGACTACATGAAAGGAGACATGCAGGAGCTCTTGGATTATGTAGCCCAGGCGGGTATGACCCTAGACCTGAGCAGCATCCTACCATCACCCAGAATGACACCACATTACACGCAGAAAATGATTGATTTCAACAACTGGCTAAGTTTCTGGTGTCATTTTAAGGGGATCCTGTATCTGCCTGGGATGACATGACTGACAGACCTCGATGCTTTAGCAGAGATGGCCTGCATCTGTCACCCCTGGGCTTCCGGATACTGGCCAAGGCTCTTGCCACCCCTATAGTGCCTTTTTAGGCTGTGTTCCAAAGACCAAATTACCACCGCAACAGCTACAAACAAATGCAGTCTGAGGGTCATGCTGCTCAATGCTAGAAGTCTAAATCTCAAAATGCACTCACTCGAAACACTCCTTAAAATGCAGAACATAGACATTTGTGCTGTAACATACACCTGGTTCAAAGCAGCAGAAAGCACCCCTGCACTACCAGGCTTTAACTCATTCCACACCTTTCGGCCCCAGGACTTAGACCGAAGCGCCAAAGGTGATGGGGTTTCCATATTCATAAAGGATGCGCACACCTCCAGACTGGTAGCCCAACATAACGCATCAGAAATACTTCAGGTGTAGCAAACACTGAGTAAGACATCAATTTGGGTTATAGCCTGCTATAGGTCCCCAACCACGTCCCAAGACTCATCCACGTTCCTAAGCACCCTGGAGAATATTAGGGTCCAACCTAACATTCTCATACTGGGTGACCAACTACCCCTCCATTAATTGGGAAAACTACTCATGTACCAATACACTTGCACAACGCTCCCTGGAATTCATTAATTCCAATGTCCTGGACCAGCTCGTTCTTACCCCCACTCGAGGTGGCAACACCCTTGACCTGCGCAACCGTTGCTCTACACCAATAGTCAATTCCTCCCTGGTTAGATCAGACCACATACTAATCACCATGGAAATCCACCCCTCCCACTCCCCATGTAAAGGTAACCACCCTGAAAAACTTCTCCATATCTAACTTTGGGCTCCTAAAAACAGAGGTGGCTAACGTCACAGCACCCATGCAAATGGAGAATAGTTGCATGACTGCCAAATCATACACCAATGCACTGTATGAACATGTGCACAAATCCATGGATCTCGCCATATCCAATAGAACCAAGATGCTCTCTTCCAAAAAAGGAAGCCACTCTGGTGGTCCCCTGCCATAAACAAACTCTACAACAGAAGGAAGAAACTGATGCAGATTAAGGTGAAGTCCAAAGACTGGAAAAACTCTCAAGCTAGCTATGAAAACAGAATTGCAGAAGATAGTAAAGATGACCACAAGACCTTCTATAGTTATGTAAAGAATCTCCATGGCAATACCTCTGAGCTACTGCACAATGGTACCTCCTATACTGAGCCAGCAGACATTGCCAATATACTGGCAGACAGATTCAGTGCCAACTTGACCCCCCCCCCAAAGGACCAATCTCAATAAGAGTAGATTGCCAGGCACCCAGTGATACTGCTGCACAGGTTAAAACAGCACTGTCCAAGGCCAAGAATACAGCTTCTGTGGGGTGTGACAACATCCCTGGCTGTGTTCTACATGAACTACAGAGTGAAGTGGCACCACACCTAAGTGCCCTGTTCAATCACAGCCTCACCTCTGGCTTTGTCCCTAGTGAATGGCGCACCACTACAGTAATCTCTCTCCACAAAGGAGGAGCGACTACAGACCCTGGGACCTATCGCCCCATTAGCTGGACGAGTATGAGATGCAAAGCTGTGGAACGCATCATCATGGACCTAATAAACAAGGATATAGGGAATCTTCAAACTCTGGATCCAATACAGTTTGCTTTTGTGAAGGGTAGATTATACCTGCTCAACCTGGTCGATTTCTTTGAGACAGTCACCAGATCTGTGGATGAAGACAAGGTGGTTCATACAGCCTACCTTGATCTGGCCAAGGCCTTTGATACCATTCCCACTCAGGAATCATAGAAAAACTCGCTAAGTTAGGCATCAACCCCTATATCACTAAGTGGGCTGCAAACTGGGTCACAGATAGAACTCACAGTGTGAAAGTAGCTGACTCCAAGTCAGACTGCTGACCAGTCACAAGTGGAGTCCCACAAGGTTTGGTCCTGGGTCCTCTCCTATTTGGTATCTACTTCTCTGAAGTCAAGGCCAACATGAAGGGACTCTGGCTGACAAAGTTTGCAGACGACTGCAAGTTGGGAGCTACAATTAACTCCCCAAGTGATGTTGACATCCTGCAGAAAGGCCTCACTGAGACCACCGACTGGTGTCAGAACCATGGCCTTAAGCTCAATGCCAAAAAATGCTTTGTCATCCCCTTTGGGAAAACTCAGTTCCCATGAATTACCACATCGATGGTAGTCCACTGAATACAGAAGGCATTATAAGAGATCTGGGAACACAGGTTGACAGCAACCTCTCCTTTGACCACCACATTGACATTGTGGTCAGAAAATCATATGTGGCACATCTCATTACTAAGTGTTTTGCATCCAGGAAGAAAGAGGTCATAGTCTCCCTCTATTCTTCCCTCATTAGGCCAACCATCAAGTAAAATGCTCCATTTGGCATGTACCTCACTAGACACCTGCAAATGGAGAGGCCGCAAAAGTACCTCACAAAGATGATCCTAGGCCTTAAACAGTTGTCCTATATGGACAGACTCA
Source organism: Protopterus annectens (assembly GCF_019279795.1). NCBI lineage: Eukaryota > Metazoa > Chordata > Ceratodontiformes > Protopteridae > Protopterus > Protopterus annectens. Next base: position 1,671,037,438 of record NC_056732.1, read on the forward strand.
AAAAAACTCCAACTATTCTCTGTCTCATATTGCCTACTTAGAGGCAATCGCTGCTTGACTTACAAAGCCATGTCTGATCCAGCTCTGTTAGAAATGCTACATCTAAAGAAATCTCAATCCCTCTGCACCACATGCTCCAGAGACCTCAACCTCATTACCACAATCAACAGAACATGCTGGAGGGACAGGTTCATAACCCAGAGACTGTCCATGCTATGGAACAGACTTCCCATACATGTCAAACAGAGCACCTCAGTGGCCCTGTTCAAGAGAAATCTTGATGAGAGGATGGGAAATAGAAAATTCACCCCGGGGATCACTCCGGTGGGCTCTACTCGACAAAGACACTGGGAACTAATGCCGGTGGCACGATGCCAGGGTAATCTTATATACTATGCTTGTAAAGGCTCCAAGGCCATTAGCCTAGTACACACCTATGAACGTATTATACTACTTATGACCTGATGTCAGTCCCTGGTGACCGCAGCCGACGCAGGAGGGAGAATCTTTACTTTGGTATTCGGGCCGGCCGAGGGCTACCCAGCAGGGATAATCCACAAGTAATTACTGCAACTGTGAAACATGAACATCAGGGAACACCAGATAAGCTAATTGAAAAGGAACTAAAATGCAAGGAGCTACAACAAAAATTGCCAGAGATACATGACAGTTCCCGGAGGGAAAACGTAAGATTTATGTCAATCTCAAAGAAGGTGGAGGATTGAGACAGTATAACATTTGAAAAAAAACTGCTGTTAAGAGTGGACTGGGAGTCCTTAAAACAAAATTCTTATAGAACAAAATGCACACCCAGGAGACAGTCAGTAGTAAATACCTTAGACCGATCAGAGTCAAATTTCAGACCAAATCTAAAGTAGAATGGGACAATCTTCCAAGCTGGGGATGCATGTGCATCTGCAGACAATTACCCCCTATAAACCCAAGGAAGAAACAAATGTGTATAATTACAAATGTATAATCATGAGTAAAGAAATATATGCAAAAATTCACATACATGCCTTTAAAACACTGGTGTACATCTACAAGTGCACACTTACAATTATGTTTTTCATGTATATAAGCGAATGTATGTATATATTTATATACACACACAAAAACAATTTCCACTGCCACATAATTTCATTAAAAAGTAAAGGGAGATGAATTTATTACAAACTACAATACCCATTGACCCTTAGGGGTTTTTTTATGCTGTTGGAGTCGAGACATATTAAGACCTGAAACAAGCTGTGGAGGAACTAACAACTGAAGCAAGAAGATAGGGGAGCTCAACTGAGCCCAGGGAAAACAGAAGCATAACAGCTATAAAACCAGAGATGTCTGTCAGCAACCTAGAGAGAGAGAGAGAGGATGCCTGGAAAGTCATTTCCCTGTCTTTCAGCAGAAGATGCAGGAAAAACTGAAGGAAATGAACTAGCTCACGAAATTAATACTGGAAGACACAAAGAGAGAACATTAACAGGATACAACAGAAGAATCTGAAGCAGCAAAAGAACCTTGGAACTGCGAACTGATTATCGTTGGGTGATTTGTTTTGTTTCTATATTTTTGGGGGTGGGCTACACTTTGAACATCTTGATGATTGAAAGCCAGACATTTGCTGCGACAGACTACTGTTAAATGCATTTCAAAATATGCATATCCAACATGCATAAATGTAGGACATTGCATGAAAGAGCAGAGATGACTCAGTCTTTGAAAGCAGTGCAGGAGGAGGAGTTGGCACGGAGTGGTAGGACTATCCAGATACTGGAAGGTAAGAGATCATTAGTTCAAACAAAGCTCAAGATAAATGGACTCTTATAAAAAGGGACTACAAGGCATACTATATTACAAAATGGGATACAAGGGACATAAAGAATTACTTGTTGGAACCTTTAATCCATAAACTGTATGATAGTAGAGGACATGACGGGTTAAGGTGATAAAGTAAATTATACCACAGGCAAACTGCATATTTATTTTTCTAAACGGCAATGAAAAGTCTTATTTTTATTGCTGAAGTTAAATGTTTGACAGTTAAACCAATTATAATACCAGAAATGTATGCTGATTTGTACTGGGTTTGGATTTGTACAGCTTTCCTGCTATAGAGACAAGGAGGGAATCTGATAACATGCGAGCAATTGTTTAGCCCTCCTTGGGGAAGAAACCCCTCTAGAACACCACCAATGCAAAGGTGGGCTAAATTCAACATGAACAGTAAAGGGTGCTAACTTACATAGGGAAAAGTATGCCCAGGTAGTGACTTTGCATCACATCCATATGAACCAAAATGAGCATGACAGATGAGCAAACACCTAGGATGGATGGATTTTACTTGGAATTAGATATAAAAACTAAAAGAGGGGCAGTGATTTTTATAAAAAATCAAGGGGGAAGGTTGAAGATGGAAGAAAAGCAGACAGATGACCTAGGAAGGTACATGTGAGCAACAGGTAGATAGGTGGGAAACCAGATTACAATAGCGAACATTCATCTCCCTCCCAGGACTAAAATAAAGGACATTAAATTTATTACAAACACTGTGGCCTTTCAGTTAAGGACCCTGACAGTCGCAGCAGACTGGAACATAATATGCAATATTGAAAATGTTAAGGGGAAAAGATGGAAGATTCTTGGCGTAATACTTGAAATTATCTGGATATTTGGAAGAAATGTCTTTCAATGATATATGCAAGGAATTTACATTTTTCTCCAGTAGACATAATTGGGCAAGCTGACAGAGGTTGCATATCTAAAGAACATATTAGTTTGATGCACTCTGTAAGAACCCCAGCCCATAACTATCTGATCATGCACCACTATAAATCACATTACTAAGCAAAGAGAAATGTGCAAAGAAACACTGGTACTTTCCCACATATGGACGGCACAGTGGTGCAGTGGTAGTGTTGTTGCCTCACAGCAAGAGGTTCTCCAGTTTGATTCTCATCTGGGGCGCCTTGTGTGTGGTGTTTGCATGTCCTCCCTGCGTTTGCGTGGGCTTTCTCCCACATTACAAAGACATGCGCCTGGAGTATTTCTGCCTGGGCTACCGCTGAAAAATGGCTTTGTTCCAAGTTGAGCATTCCCGGTTAACAAATGTTAAATAAATAAATAAAATAAATAAATATCTGCTTATAAAAGGTAGTTTTTGAGGCCTAATTTGACCAGATGTTACAGAATACATTATGCAGCATATTCCCTTATAGATATGACAGAGCCAATAAAGGAATTAATGGATCAGAAAGCTAAGATTTGGCTGTGGCTTAGGAGATCTACCAGAATGCAGTACAGAAAGTGCAAACACTGTAATGGCAAATGACGGAGAGAGAAGATGGTGATTAGGAGGAATGCTCAGCAGAGGCATACAGTAGAATACTTGGACTCCATAAATGAATATAGGGCCAGGGCTTTAAAACAAATGTTCTTAACTCCATCTCAAACAACCAAGCTCTTAGTAAAAAGGTTAAAATAGTACATGGTAGCCAAAATGATTACAAGAATAAGAAATTCAGACTTAGCCGCTCTGGTGTCATCGAGGGATAAAGTCATGACCCAAGTTTAATTCGTGGCTGGGGTGACTGACCGAGTGATAGGGAAGGGATGGCTGTGCATATCATGGGAGGGAATTCACTGATATGCTCCCTAAGCGGAGGCATGCGCCAAAGAAGTAAGTTACCCTCTAAAGTAATCAACAAACATATTGGGTGGGGAAAGTGAGTGGGTACAGCATAAACAGAAAAAAATATCTGAATGGAAGCACAAAGCCAAGCCCTCAGGACAAACTTAGGAATCACGAATGGCCCCCAGCAAACTGGAGTAAGCTGGGGGCCATTCATAGAGAGAGTAGCTGGTAGACCCAGCACAAACATGGAGCATTGGGGGCCAGGTTGGTAACGAAATGTAGACTTCAGAAAATGCGAGGCAGATCCAGGATGGATAAGGAGGATAACGGCATCATAATCTCATAACCTATATATATGCAAGACTAGGAAAGATGCCATAATAATAAAGGGATATTAAAAAATTAATCTAGATAAAATAGATATTAATGAAAGACGTTTAACAGCTATGATAAGGGAAGAAGAAATAAAAAAAAACATGCCACAAAAGCACAGGAAAACGCCAGCCCCCAGACAGTATACTAACTGAAGTGTGGAAGAGGGGGAAAAAAAAGAGCAAATAATAAAAATCTAGGACAAAACTGTTTAATGATCTTCTGAGTGAAGGAAAGCCCAACCACTGCTCAAGGCAGTTGGCTGTAATGGTAGTGATACTAAAAGAGGAGAAAGATTTTAATGATCCAGTATCATATACATAACTATCAACAAAAATAATTCAAATTCATACCACTGGCAAAGCTCACAAGATTCTGTATTTCATTACAAAAAGTATAACACACACAAGCGTTTTCATACCAATCTGCATCATCAAATACACATGACAAAGAAATGACCGATTGAGATGTTATTCCCCTTCCCTTTAAAACCAGAGCAATAGTTAAAAAACAACCCTGGAGGTTTCATAGCATTTTCCTAATAATCCAACTTAACTCTGCTTACCCAGTGGCCTTTAGTAAAACATCATCCTTTACACATATGCTAATTTTTTGTAAAGACAAACTTAAAAGTATGCTGTACATTCCACTCAAATATGTTTATCTCAAGCATTAGATAAATTACATTTATTTACATCATAAATATGATTACTAATCCTCTCCTTTAAACTGTTTTTCCAACATAAAGATTGACAAACTTTGCGAGTAGCAATATACTAAATTGCAAGTGTGACAAATGGCATAAAAATCAGCATATTCCATTCTAGACACTCGATGCACAGATTACTAGTTTTACGGAAAAGGGAGCAATACTTAATTGCAACAAAAGACTATAACTTTACTAACAATGTTGACATTTTTAGTGTAAGCAAAATGTTTGTAACAAACATAAATGTCTTACTAAGTAAGAAAGGAAACTGGACCTACTATATTGTTAATCTAATACTTAAACACTGCAGTTTATATTACAAATACAAGAAGTCTCAATTGCATAAGATGGACTCTCACTAAACTTTTAATAGTGCAGTTACTTGCAGATGATTGTTTACACAGACAAAAACAGGCCCCGGGATTCAATGACTCTACACTAAATGTACACTGTTCTGAGTGAAGAGAAAACACAGACATAAATCACACCTACTTCCTCCTAATTTTATTTTTCCTACTGATATTCTTGCAGCTTTAAATATATATTTTTTTCCCAGCTAAACATCTTTATTAAATTTTCACATATGACATAGTCAATCTTACATTTCTATAAATGAAAAACAAACATGACACCACTTTAGTATAAACAGTATACATCACAGACACCACTGAAACAACTGTAGTTGCAAACATTATACATCACTTATCTATCCAGTCATTGTCAGTTAAGCATTACATGGTTTATTCAAATCCTGCCTCATAAACATTGTTCCTGCTCTGCATATATTGTTCCCACAATTCCTATTTTTTTCCTATGTAGTTTGCTCCTTCCCTTTTCTAAAGATCCAAATTCCAGTTAATTTTCTCTCTCTTACTATATTCACTACTTCTAGTAAAGCTGGTTTAGACTTCGATTTCCGTTTTCTAATAATTACTTTTTTGGCAGCTGCAAACTCCCAGGTCCAGCGCTTCCTGGAATTTATCAACTCAAATGCCCTGGATCAGCTGGTAAACTCCCCTACCAGAGGTGAAAACATACTGGACCTGGTCATCACCCAACATGGGCGACAGGTGTTCCACACCAGAGGTCAACCAGTCACTGGTTAGATCAGACCATAAACTAATCACTCTGGATGTCCACACCACACCACCACCTCCAAACAAGGAAACCACAGTGAAAAACTTTTCTATAGCAAACTTCACCTTACTTAAGACAGAGGTGGCAAGTTTCACAGCCCCCACGCTAAAGGATAAGTGTCCAAGATGCAGGAACCTTTATAAATGCACTCTATGAGCACCTACAAGGATGCATGGATCGTGCCATCCCTTGCAAAACTAAGACTCACTCCCTTAAGAGAAGGAAACCAGTCTGGTGGACCCCTGCCATAAACAGGCTATACAACAGAAGGAGGAAACTAGTTCAGGAAAAAAAAAGCAAATCCCAAGAAGGAAAGACATCCCTGATCAGTAAGAAACTAAGGTTCCTCATAAAATCCTCCAAGGCTAACTTCAAAAGAAAAATAGCCAAGGATTCAAAAGATAACCACAAAGCCTTCTTTAGCTATGTCAAGAATCTAAGTGGCAACTTGCAGATATGCCCTGAGCTAGTGCAAAATAGCACAAAATATACTGAACCCACTGATATTGCCAACATCCTGGCAGATAGATTCAGTGCAAACTTCACCCCCCCTCTCACCCCCAAAAGGGCCCACAATAATACCAGAAAACTGTAGTGTCCCAGAAATCACAGACGCACAGGTGAAAACAGCCCTTTCAAAAGCACAGCGTCAATGGGGCCAGATGGCATCCCAGGCTGCGTCTTGCACGAACTACAGAACGAACTAACCCCCCACCTAAACACACTGTTCAACCTCAGCCTCTCCACAGGCTAGGTGCCCATAGAATGGCGCACAGCAACGGTTATTCCGCTCCACAAAGGAGGGGCCACAACTGACCCTGGTAACTATCGCCCCATAAGCCTGACTAGCCTGGTCTGCAAGGCTATGGAGCACATCATCATGGAACTCATTAACAAAGACATTGGGAACCTCCAAACACTTGACCCGACCCAGATCATGCCTACTAAACCTGGTTGACTTCTTCAAGACAGTCACCAAGGCCATAGATGAGGGGAAGGTAGTTCATACAGCCTACCTTGACCTCGCCAAGGCTTTTGACACCATTCCCCACTCAGGAATTATAGAAAAACTCACCAACCTGAACATAAACCCCTACGTCATGAGATGGGTTGCCAACTGGCTTACAGACAGAACTCACACGGTAAGAATAGTGGGCTCCAGGTCCGGCTCTAAACCAGTCACAAGTGGTGTCTCACATGGCTCGGTCGTGGGACCCCTACTGTTCAGCATATACTTCTCAGAAGTACAGGTAAACACAGGAGGACTATGGCTAACTAAGTTCGCCGATGACTGCAAACTGGGAGCCATAACTGACTCTACGGCTGACACGGACATTCTCCAAAAGGGCCTTACTGAGACGGACACCTGGTGTCAAAGTCATGGTCTCAAGCTAAATGCCAAAAAATGCATAGTCATCCCATTTGGGAAATACAAAACACCCATGAATTACCACATAGGTAATACAGAAGAGATAATGAGAGATCTGGGGACCCAGGTAGATAGTAATATCTCCTTTGACAATCATATTGCCAAAGTAGTTAGGAAATCCTTCTATGTAGCCCATCAAATTACTAAAGGGTTCGCATCTAAAACAGGTTATAGTGCCCCTCTACTCGTCACTCATCAGACCCATCATAGAGTACAATGCCCCATTTGGGATGCACCTCATAAGACACTTCCAACAGCTGAAAAGATCACAAAAGTGCCTCACCAAGAGGATTACTGGCCTCAAACATATGTCCTATGCAGCCTGACTGGAAAAACTCCAGTTGAACTCAGTCGCATATCGCTTACTCAGAGGTGATCTCAGCCTGACTTACAAAGCCATGTCCAACTTAGAACTGATGGACATGCCCCACCTGAAGAAATCCAAGTCACTGTGAGCCACTCGCTCTAGTGAGCTAAACCTCGCCACAATAATAAACAGAACATGCTGGAGGGATAGATTCCTGTCACAGAGACTCCCCATGCTTTGGAACAAAATACCTAACTATATCAGGCAGAGCACCTAACACTCTTCAAGAGAAACTTTGACGAGTGGATGGGTAACAGAAAATACACCCCTGTGATCACTTCATTGGCTCTTCTTGACAGAGGCTCAGTTAATTAATCAATGGGGTGGCAAAAGCTGACACACTGGCTAGGCTTACAAATGCCCTCGGGCAGATAGCCTAGTACCTACCTATGAACCTATTAGACTCAACATACTATGTCTAGGCAATTCCGATTCTGTATCATAACACTAAAACATCATCTCCCCAGTCAATCCAATCCGCTCACCCAGCATCTCAGACAGAGCAGTCCATAAGGAATTCCTAAAGTCTGCCAGCTCATTACACTCTCAATAAATATGTTCCCAGACACCTCTTTCTTGCCCATCACACCTCCAACATTTGCTATTCACCTGAGGAAACATTTTTTGGAGTCTACTTGGGGTATAAAAATATCTATGCAAAGACTTCCAGGCAAAAATCCTTCTAGACTTTATTGCATATTTGGGAGATACCCATATATCCTCCCATTGTCTCTTTGTGAATTGCTTATCTCTCTTCCCAATCCTTTCTAAGCTACTCTGATTAATTCTTACAATTATCATGCAATATTTTATATGCTTTACTAATTATTCCTTTTAATGGCAACTTCCATTCTAGATTCAATTAAAAACTCTACTAGTGCTGGTCTTTCATTCACGAGCCCCTTATTTCTTTCTTGTTGCCTATACTCAGATATCAATCCTTGATAGGGAAGGCAATCTCTAACCTGCAATCCAAATAATTCTTGGCCTCTTCCCATTCTATTACCTTTCCCTTTCTAGTTATCTGCACCCGGTACCTTGGTTCCTTTGCCAGTTTTCTCCATAAATTCCACCCCCCTCTTGCCATTATCTGCATCCTTGACCAGTCATCCCTATCAGCAAAATCTCTTTTCTCCATTCCCATGTTGGTTTGGTTGTTAGAATATTCCCCGCTATTTTATGAAAATAATACTCAGTATGATTTTTGTTGTTCTTAAGTGTCTGCATCCAAAATCCCAGTCTCTCCTTATTTCTTGAGCTTCCTCCCTGTATCAGCATCATTCTTCTCCACTTTGAATTATAGTTTTCTGCTTGTGCCTTAACTGTGCTGCGTTACAATATCCCCTCAAATTGGATAATCCTAGGTCTGCCTTGTTCTATGGGAATAATCAGCTTATCCCACTTGACCCTTGCTGTCTTCCCTTCCCAGATAAAATCCTTCCACTCTTTTTTAATTGCTATCCACAGCTTCTCCTCTGGTTGATAAAAATATGCCTGGTCAGTGTATAAGACTAGACGGATTAAAACATTTTAATGGCTTGTATCTTACTGTCCATATAACAATGATTCTAGTTTCTCAATTTTTGTATTATTTTCTGTTTAGTCTCTTCCCACATATCATTAGCTGCCACAACACAGTCATTTTTAATCCATACTCCTAAATACTTCATTTTATCATGTCCCCATAAATATGGGTATTGTTGGACCACTTTTTGTGTGGGTACATAATTTACCACTAATGCCTTTGTTTTAGCTTCATTCATTTTGTATCACGAGAAGATTTGAAACAGTCTTAAAATGTTCCACAACACTGTAATGTCTCCTTCTGGTTGAGTCATGTATAAAATAATATCATCTGCAAATAGAGCCAGGTTTTCCTGACTAGCATACCAATTATATCCTTGAATTTCTGAGACCCTTATTTTCTTTGACAGTGGTTCTAAATATAATACAAACAACAAAGGGGAAAGCTGACAACCCTACCTGGTTCCTCTACTCAAGCAAAATTATCGGAGAGGACCCCACCCGATTTAATTTACGTCTCCGATCCCTCATATATTCTTCTAATCAACCTTATAATTGTATCAGGGAAAGCAAATGCTTCCATTGCCCTGCACAGGAAGTCCCAAGTCTACTCTGTCACATGCTTTCTCTGCATCAAAACCCACCAATAAAAGTGGCATGTTCTTACATTCCGCTTCCCTCTGGATCATCAATGCTCCGTTAACATTGTCAAATGTTTGCCTCTCCTCCACAAAACCACACTGATCTGTATCTATCAATTTTGGTATCACTTCTGCCATTCTTTTAGTCATTATAGACAAACACTTTATTATCATGTCCCAAGAAAAGTTCATTCACGGCAGCAGACCACGGCAGCTCAACATCAACTCCAATGATCCACACCACAAAAATTCACGTGCTATAATAAGCGATACTGAAACTGAATACCAGAACTGAAACTAAATACGAATACTGATAATAAAATAATCCTTTTATTCAACAGAACATCGGCAAGCGCTTTCACCACTAGGGCTTCATCAGACCATAAACTTATTCAAACATACAGCGGAATTTATACTAAATCCTGTTAGTCTCATATCCAGTGAATAATTGATTAATTAACAGAATTCTAATTAAATACATAAGAAACATTCTGATTGAATATGCAAAAAACATATTAATGCAATATATAGGAACACAATACTTAAAAACAGATTTATACTAAAAGAGACAATGTGGAAAAAATATGGAAAAAAATTCCACTTCTAAGGCATGGATACCCTGTTTGTTATTTGTTTATCTTTAATCTCCTGTTACCTAAAATGGGCTTTAAAGGTATTTGTTCATTAAGTCCAGGGGATTTATCCGCTCTAAAGCGAATAATCCACCTGGTTTCACAACTTTCTGTATAGTTCTTATAATTACCACCTCTTACCCCTGACTCTATCCGTTGTAATACTGAAAACCTAAACTCATGTGAATTATTTGTATCTCTTATATGCCTTGCTAAAGCATTACTTACTGTGCCTATTCGTGTGTGATAAACATGTTCTCTAATTCTTTCCTTCAATGTTCTATTAGTTTTACCTATATAAAATGCGGTACAAGCTGAGCACCTAGCTAGATATACCACATTAATGCTGTTACAATCAGCTGCTACATTAATATTAAAGACTTCTTTGGTGATGGGATGAACAAAGATATCAATGTTGTCAACATAAACACATTGATTGCATTCCCCACAAGACTTCGTCCCTCCTTTAAAGCTTTTACTAGTAGTACTACTTGATAAACAGGGATAACATAATAGTTGTTTGATGTTCTTTTTATTTTTAAACAAAAACTTGGGTTCTGTACCTACTATCAGTTTTATGTTCTCATCGACTTGAAGGACGTCCCAATGTTTACGTATAATAGTACTAATGAATGGTGTATCCATAGTATAATACATGCGCATTTTAACTACTTGGGCTTGATTGATAGTTTTTCCTTCATTATCAATCAGACCCAACATCAGAAAAATAAGGTCTTCCCTTAATGTTCCTAATGTTGTCAAAATCTCCCAGGACCCTCTCAATTTCTTTGGGTTTATACCCCCTGGTCAGTAAACGTGATTCAGGACCTGCTAATTCCTGTTTGTAATTATCATATAATGGATTGAGCCTAGATGCCCTCATGGCTTGCCCCTTTATTACATTATGGAACACATAATGGGGATGCATACTATCTCTATGTAACAAAGTGTTACGATAACACGTTTTCCTATGTATCCCCGTGTTCAATAAACCATTGTCAAGTCTCATTATGTTCACATCCAGGAAAGGCAAGCATTGACGTGAACAGCTCATTGTAAATTTAAGATAAGGAGCAAAATCATTCACTTGTGATACAAAATCAATTAACTCATTCTCATCACCTTTCCATATTAGGAACAAGTCATCTACAAATTGTTTATAGAACCCTGCATAGGTCTTAAAGTAATCCATGCCAAACAGATGATCCTCTTCCCAACAAGCCATAAAAATATTGGCGTAGCTTTTGGCACATGATGTGCCCATTGCTACGCCTTCATTTTGAATATAAACAGAGTCCTGGAAGACAAAAATATTGTTCTCTAATACTGTTTCCAAAAATAACAGGATGAGGTCAATCTTCCTATCATCTAAAGTAGAATGTGTAACCAAATAATTCCTTACTTTCATAACACCCTCATTATTAGGTATAACAGTAAAGAGACTTGTTACGTCCAAAGTAACCAATATATAAGGTGTCTCTTGTTCAAGCCCTTTAATATAATCATATAATTGAAGAAGGAACTGTTTACGGTCTTTCAAAATAAATGAATTCTGTTCAACTAAGGGTCTCAAATAATATTCAATATACAACGATAGAGATTCAGTTACCCACCCACGCGGTTCTAGGGTAGGGTTCTATAAACGATTTGTAGATGACTTGTTCCTAATATGAAAAGGTGATGAGAATGAGTCAATTGATTTTGTATCACAAGTGAATGATTTTACTCCTTATCTTAAATTTACAATGAGCTGTTCACATCAATGCTCGCCTTTCCTGGATGTGAACATAATGAGACTTGACAATGGTTTATTGAACACGGGGATACATAGGAAAACGTGTTATCGTAACACTTAGTTACATAGAGATAGTATGCATCCCCATTATGTGTTCCATAATGTAATAAAGGGACAAGCCATGAGGGCATCTAGGCTCAATCCGTTATATGATAATTACAAACAGGAATTAGCAGGTCTTGAATCACATTTACTGACCAGGGGGTATAAACCCAAAGAAATTGAGAGGGTCCTGGGAGATTTTGACAACATTAGGAACATTAAGGGAAGACCTTATTTTTCTGATGTTGGGTCTGATGATAATGAAGGAAAAACTATCAATCAAGCCCAAGTAGTTAAAATGCCCATGTATTATACTATGGATACACCATTCATTAGTACTATTATACGTAAACATTGGGACGTCCTTCAAGTCGATGAGAACATAAAACAGATAGTAGGTACAGAACCCAAGTTTTTGTTTAAAAATAAAAAGAACATCAAACAACTATTATGTTATCCCTGTTTATCAAGTAGTACTACTAGTAAAAGCTTTAAAGGAGGGATGAAGTCTTGTGGGGAATGCAATCAATGTGTTTATGTTGACAACATTGATATCTTTGTTCATCCCATCACCAAAGAAGTCTTTAATATTAATGTAACAGCACTAATGTGGTATATCTAGCTAGGTGCTGAGCTTGTACCGCATTTTATATAGGTAAAACTAATAGAACATTGAAGGAAAGAATTAGAGAACATGTTTATCACGCACGAATAGGCACAGTAAGTAACGCTTTAGCAAGGCATATAAGAGATACAAATAATTCACATGAGTTTAGGTTTTCAGTATTACAACGGACAGAGTCAGGGATAAGAGGTGGTAATTATAAGAACTATACAGAAAGTTGTGAAACCAGGTGGATTATTCGCATTAGAGCAGATAAATCCCCTGGACTTAATGAAAAAATACCTTTAAAGCCCATTTTAGGTAACAGGAGATTAAAGATAAATAAATAACAAACAGGGTATCCATGCCTTAGAAGTGGAATTTTTTCCACATTGTCTCTTTTAGTATAAAACTGTTTTTAAGTATTGTTTTTTAAGCTTTGTTTTTTAAGCATTGTTTAAGTATTGTGTTTCTATATATTGCATTGATATGTTTTTTGCGTATTCAATCAGAATGTTTCTTATGTATTTAATTAGAATTCTGTTAATTAATCAATTATTCAACGGATATGAGACTAACAGGATTTAGTATAAATTCCACTGTATGTTTGAATAAGTTTATGGTCTGATGAAGCCCTAGTGGTGAAAGCGCTTACCGATGTTCTGTTGAATAAAAGGATTATTTTATTATCAGTATTCGTATTTAGTTTCAGTTCTGGTATTCAGTTTCAGTATCGCTTATTATAGCACGTGAATTTTTGTGGATCATTGGAGTTGATGTTGAGCTGCCGTTGTCTGCTGCCGTGAATGAACTTTTCTTGGGACTGTTTTTATTTCATTTTATTCACGGAAGCGTTTATCTTGTGGAGGTGTGGATTATTATTTAATTTATAATCATGGTTTAGTATTGAAATGGGCCTGTATGAAGCTGGATCCGATGGATCTTTACCCTCTTTAGATATTACCGTTACCACCGCTATCTTCTAGGATGCTGGTACTTCTCCTCTTAAACTACTGTCAAATGTTAAATAAAACCTTCAAGATCTTTATCAGTTTTTTTCCCACCTAACTTCCAAACTTCTGCAGGAATATCATCTGCTCCTGAGGACTTTCCTGAAGATTAGTTATATACAGCCATTTCTATCTCATCCCTTTCTATCCTGTTAGTAATTGAGCCTGATCTACCTCTAACCTTGGCATATTTAACTCTTCCATAACATTTCTGAAATATTTCTAATACTTCCACAGGGTTATCTTCCTTGTTATAGGCTCCTTAAGCTTGGTGACAGCCCTTTCCAGTTTCTGTTGCTTGAGTTGTTGTGTTAAAAGTTTTTTGATAATTCTAGAGCACAAAAAAAAGTTGCTTAATAGCAATCTTTCTAAACTTGTGCATATTATTGAGGTAATCCCTTATTTTCTGTTTAGCATTCTGCAGTTGCTCCTTTTCTTGTTCTGAGATTCCTCCTATTTTGCAATGCTTTAACATTTGTCAATCCCTCTAAATTCTGGTTACTGCTTAACCTAATCTCCCCTTTCTTTTACTTCCAACCTAATTTTAAACTCCACTTTAATTTTATCCCACTCCTTAACTATGTTTTCAGAAAAAAAATTCTCTAGTAGTTCCTAAATTAATTGCAAAACAAATCCTTTGAATTCCTCTCTTTTTAACTGACAGGTGGGAAAGTGCCACTGTCTCATTTTTATGTTATTACCTTGTGCTTTTATTTTAGTTATTAGTGGCACATGACTGGAATAGTTATTGGGTGCATTTCAAGACCTTCAATTAAATACACAGGTTCCTGTGAGATATAAAATCTATCTACCATAGCCCAGTTTTTGTATCTCGGTGAGAAATATGTAAATTCACTCCGAACTCCTAATACTGAAGTCACATCTTCCATGCTAAATACTTTGATAAATTTCTTCAAAAATCTACCCTCCTTTGTTATATTTTCCATTATAGGCCCCCCAGACACACTTTCATTGTTGCAAACCAAATTCCAGTCTCCACCTATAAATAATATTCCTTGGTGAAAGCTGATTGTTTCTCCCAGAATTTTCTTAAGCTCCATTATAGCAGTTTTAGGGGGGATGTAAATGCATGCCAGTGTAATCCTCCTCCCTAGCCATTAGCCCCCAAGTACTATGTATCTTCCATTATCTTTCTTCCCTCGTCTACCACTAATGGAGCTCCTCTTGTAATTACTATAAGTACTCCTCTTTTCCTTTGCCCCAGATATTCCACTGAATAACAATTCTGAAAACCTTTCTTTATCAAATTCACATGTTCAGTTCTTTCCAGGTGTGTCTCCTGTAGCACAACTATTTGCATTCTACATGTGTTAATATAGTTCACTACTCTTTTTTTATGTTTACCTGTAAGACCATTCAGATTGAAAGAGACATTACAGGAAAGCATCATTTTCTTATATAGCTATCGCTACCACCTTTTATGTATTAAGTACAGTTGTGGAAAATCTTACCATAACCATAGATGTCCTTCTCTTCTATATGCCGCAGTATCCATAATATGAGGGAGTCCATTGCCGGCTGACTTGTATGTCCGGCCATTTTACCAAAGTTAAATTGCTACTGTGTAGGTACATGTGTCAGCCCACCACAGTAAGCATATGTCAGCCATAAACGGACATCTGGTATAAAGTGGACGTCAGCACGCACCTACCTGAGAACTGAATGCCGCCAACCACCAGTCTGAAGGAAGTGAGTCTCTAGGAGTCAGGCAAGCGTCAGGGGAAGGCAGGGTGGGAAACCATACAGAAGCATATTGAAGAGAAGGACATCTATGGTTATGGTAAGATTTTACACAACTGTACTATGTCCCTCTGTTCATATGCTGTAGTATCCATAATATGAGGGAGAATGCCATAGCTCATGCAACTTAGGGATTGTGAGGAGGAGCACAGACATTTCACACAGAGCCATGTAGAACAGCCCTGGCAAATCCTGCTCTGAACCTGGAAACAGTATCCAATTTGTAATGTTTGGTGAAGACGTTAACAGAGGACCATGTAGCTGCCTCCAAAATGGAAGGTGTATCCAAACCTTTAAAGAATGCACCAGATGCAGATACTGTCCTAGTGGAGTGTGCCTTAACTGGAAGGGGAAGATTCCTCCCATTGGCTGTGTAGCAGAAGGAAATGGCTCTAGAAATCCAAGAGGAAATAGTTTGCTTGAAAACAGGATGGCACAAGGCTCTTGGGTGATAAGAAATGAATAGCCTGTCCGACTTATGGATGGGGCTTAATCTTAGCCAAATAATATCTGAGCGGTCTGTGCACATGCAAGGAATGGAGAATCCTTTCAGTAGGAGACTGTGGTGAAGGAGAGAAGGTAGGGAGATTGATGACCTGATTCAAGGATAAGTCATTCACTACCTTAGGCATAAAGGTTGGGTTGGTACGAAGGCAAACCCTGTCTCGATGGAAAACTGTGAAGGGGAGAAATGCCATTAGGGTCTGCAGCTCAGAGACCCTTCTGGCTGAGGTGATAGCAACCAGGTCGACAGTTTTCCATGTGCAGTGTTGGAGGTGTTGGAGGGTAGAGTCCTTAGGTGGGTCAAGGGGGGCTAAGAGAAGCTTTTCTAGCACAAAATTAAGATCCCAAGAGGAAGGGACATGTTTCCTAGGGGGTCTGATGTGCAGGACCCCTTTCAGTAAAAGCTTGACTTCCAACCTGGATACCAGGGGAGGAGTCAAAGGTAAACATGCTGAGATGGCAGATAAATGTGCCTTGATGGAAGAATACGACAAGACACTTTTCATCATTTCACACAGCTAAGATATAACCACTGATGGCTCCGCAGATAGTAGCTGTAAGCTTTAACTTAGACACCAAAGAGAAAAACTCTTCCATTTGGATAAATAGGATTTTCTGGTAATGGGTTTTCTGACCTCCTGCAGAACCTGTAGCTCGTCCTAAAGGTGTTTAAAGGTAATCAAAGCCCTATCAACCACAGGGTTAGGTTCAGTGTGGATATCTGAGGGTATATGAGAGCTCCCTTCTCCTGTGTGATTAGGTCCATCCTGAGGGGTAACTTGAGGTGATTGCCCTTTGCTAGATGATAGAGAAGGGGAAACCAGTGCTGTCTTGGCCAAAAGTGGGGTCATCAACAAGATTTCTGGTTCTCTCTGAAATCTCAGTAGAACTTTCAGAAGAGGAGGGAAGGGAGGAAATGCATATGCAAACATCCCCCTTCCACGGGAAGGAAAGAGCATCCACCTTCATCCTGGTGCAGAATATGGAAAGCTGTCTGTTCATGGGGGCGACAAAACAGGTCTAACTGAGGAATACCCCATCGATGGACCAGATCCAAGAACACATCCCTGTGTAACATCCATTTGTGGGATTGAGTCATGGATCTGTTTAGTGAGTCTGCCATCACGTTTTGAGCTGAAGGGATGTAGACTGCCATGAGAGACACCTGGCTCTGCTGAGCAATTTTCCATGCATACAGAGCCAATCTGCAAAAGATGTAGTACCATGTCTCCCCCCGCTTGTTGATGTACCAGAGGATGGTGGTACTGTGTACCACATTAGCACTCCTGGTAACAGTTGGGGCTTGAATATTTGTGAAGCAAAAATCAAGGCTCTCATTTCTTTGATATTGATATGCTCTCTCAACTGGAAGGGGTTCCATACATCTCTCTCTCTCCAGTTCCCTAGGGTTGCCCCCCAGCCTGTGTCTGATGCATCTGTGTACGGATCCTGGTTGGAGAAGAAGGCTTGGGTTTTTTGAAATCTGAGAAATCCACCACTTTAGTTCTTTTGTTAAGCAGGGAATGAGGGGAACCACATGCAAATGCTGTTTCCAGACTGTTCAGCAACCAGTGAAATTTCCTCATGTGCAGCCTTGCCATGGGTACCATGGGGATGGTGGAAGCCATGAAATCCAAGAGTCGCAGGAACTCCCTGGCAGACAAAGATTGTAGTGGAATTAGTCCCTGAAAGTAAGTGGTGAGGGTCAGAATTTTGTCTGGGGGCAGGCACACCATTACTTGGGCTGTGAGTATCCTGCAACCAAGGAGCACATGGTCCAGGGATGGGTTCAGGGAAGATTTCTGTTGATTTATGGTGAGCCCCAAACCCTTTAGCAGGGTCATGGTGTAGTCTAGTTACTCTTGTACCAACCCTGGGGATGAAGCCTGATTGAAGAGATCATCCAAGTAAGGAAATATCTGAATGCCCTGCATTCTGCAAAAAGTTATGACTGAAGCCAAGCATTTTGTGAATACTCTGCAGGGCCATAGAGAGACCAAATGGCAAAGCACAAAACTGAAAATGCAAAGAATCCACAGAGAATGGAAGAAATTTCCTGAAGAGTGGATGGACTGGGATGTGCAAGTAAGCATCTTTTATGTCCAAGGACACCATGCAAGCCTGAGGAAGAATCAGAGGTAGTAGAGCAGGAAGAGTCAGCATGCTGAAGGAAGGCATCTTCAGAAAGGTGTTTAGATGAGATAGGTCTAAGACAGACCTCCAAGGACCTTCCTTCCTGGGGACTAGAAACATTCTGGAATACAATCCTTTTCCTTTTAGGTCTGGGGCAACTTGTGAATGGTGTCCTGGGATAAAAGGGAGTGCAGGACTGGAGGAAAGAAGGCCATTTGGCCTCATGGGGGTTGGGGAATACCTCAAAAGGATGGTCTGATTTCCCAGGTCATGAAATACACTTGTTTGATATAATGGTAAGGACCTAACAGTCCTGGGTAATCTGTTTCCAAGCTGGGACTGACAGAGGTAGAAGAACAGAGAGAGGAGTAGATCAGTTTAGGGCTTGACAGTCACAGGCAGAGTTTTGCCTAAAAGGGCCGCTTTTGTGCAGGTGTAGAAGGACAGGATCTGGAAGGGGCCTGATTTCTGGAATCCTTTCTTCCTTTGGAAGAGAAGAGTTTAGAAGGCTTACTAACATAGTTCCTCTAGAAGAGTGGAACAGGAGAAACAAAGATGTTTCTAGGGTCTTGTCCTTTTCCACAAGGGCCTTGAACAGCTCAGTAGCTGCACAGCCAAATAAGCCTTTGTTATCTAAGGGTGTGTCCATAAGTTCTGCTTTAATGTCATCTGGCAACGGCTGCAGCCTGAGCCAAGAACACCTTCTAAGGACTGACCCTGATGAAGCTGCCCTGGCAGAGGCCTCCACTGTGTCATAATTACATTTTATGGAGTGTCTTTTATGGAGGTAACCTGACTGCAAGATTTAAGAAGGTTAGTAATTTTGGACTTGTTACGGCAATCTGCTACATCTCCAAATTGCTTGATGGCATCCATCAATAGAGCCAATACATATTTGACCATACGAGTCTGATAGTTAATGGCCCTAACAGCCACAAGGTGGCAGAAGTATAGACGTTTTTGCCCAACCTCTCCATAATCCTACTTTCATTATCTGAGGGGAGCAAGGCAGTGGAGGGTAGCAGTTTGGAGGTTCTGTCAGCAGCCATAGAGATGGTAGCTGGGCCTGCTGATGGGGCCTTAAATAGGAACTTTGCATCCTCAGGCACTTTGTAGAACCTGTCAGGGCGTTTAGGTGCAGGAGGTTGGGAGTCTGGGGATTTGGAGACAGCCAGAAAGGGATCCAAAAAGGCAGGCTGGACGGGGAATTGCAGAAGGACTGAGAGACTCCATCTGAAAAAGGTCATATCATCTCATTTGTGTCTCAGATACCCAACTGCAATCCCATTTGAAATGGTCTTTCATTTGAACAATGGTCTCCCCAAAAGTTACATCTTCCCCAGGAGAGTCTGCGTCATTGGACTTCTCCACTGGAGAAGCATACCCCAGAGAAGAAGCAATCTGACAGGAGTAGGTATGAGATTAATCTCCAAAGGAATCTTAATCCTCAGAGGAAAGAGCTTCCAAAGGCCTTTTCCTAGGAGTGGAAGGAGAAGAGGCCCGGACCTGAGCTGGCGCCTGGCATAAGGCCATGAGAGCATTCAACAGGCCTTGGGTAAAAGCCTGACAGTCAGGGGACTTGTTCAGATAGAAGAGTATGCTGTACCGGAGAAATATGCTTAGTTTTCTGTTTTTTCTTTTTAGGAGGCTCCGATATACCATGTAGCATAGAGGGACCGGACGTCGGGCAACATTCCACAATGTCCGAAAGCACATCTTCTTGGACTACAATCTGAGTAACCCCAAGTGGGCTTTCGGAAATAAGTCATGGTTTCCCCCCCAATGTCCATGTCGGACGCCTGTGGTTCCCGCTGGGATGTGCTGGCAGTCTCCTTAACAGCTTCTGCTATAGTACCCATCAAAGGAGAATCTGTGATTTCTGACGCGGCCTCCGAGCCTTCATTGGCCTTTGGAGGGACGTCCAGGGTATACTTCTCAAAACTGTACAAGAAAAAGAGAAGAGGGTAGAAAAAGAAAAAAAACTCCTGTTTACAATCTCTACTACACTTAAAAATAGCATGCAAAGAAAACCATGCATCACAAATGCAGTACTATTAAGAGAAGAAAATGACTTCTTTACTTACAGTTAGCGTTCTCCCCTCTCTTCCCCTCCCCTAAAGCATTTTTATGAACATTAATGACATTGAATAACCAAGGAAAAACGTCGACCCAAGCTGCAGTTCAAACTTCCTTTATTACAACTTCACAAACCTGAAATGCCTCTGTCAAGCGCTTTCATCCCAAATTTCTCAGGACTTCATCAGAACAAAGGCATTACCCCAACCCAGTCCTTAAATACATGCTTAATTAGTTAATTAAAATCAATAATATCCAATTACAAAATCTCTTGAGCCTTAAAAATATACTTATTAAAATGTATATGTGTATAGCAGTAATATATACTTGTATGAATAAAACCTAACTTTTATGACACATACAGCACTGTTACTTGACCTTTTATTAAGCATGAATTTATCTTCCTAAACTATTTCTAAACTAACATGTAACTGATGTTACACACTCATTAATTACAGGTGCTTTTGTGGCATTAAAAAATAACTGCCATTTAAGTTCAGCAATATTTAAATTTTCATCTACCACAAACCCCTGTGCATCCTTTACTATTTGTTCAATCACTAAAAATCCAAACCTAGGATTCTGATATTCTTTAACATGTCTATACAAGGCATTAGAGTTAGCTTCATATTTTTGATGTCAGTGACATGTTCATATATCCTGTCTTTAAACTGCCTACAAGTCTTTCCTATGTAAAATGCCGGGCATTCAAAACATTTGGCCAAATAAATCACATTTTTACTTCTACAATTATAATGCCTCCTGATAGTTATGTCCTTCCCGTTAAGGCAAAACTTACTGCCAGTCACCAATATAGAGAGGCATTGTGTGCAACTGCCGCATTTAAAGTTTCTGGCCTTTTTACTTCCTCCTGTGTAAGCATCAAGTTGCGTGTTAAAGTTTAGAAATATAGGAAAATAAATTCATGTTTAATAAAAAGTCATGCAACAGTGCTATATGCGTCATAAAAGTTAGGCATGTATTTAAGGACTGGGTTGAGGTAATTCCTTTGTTCTGATGAAGTCCTGAGAAATTTGGGATGAAAGCGCTTAACAGAGGCATTTCATGTTTGTGAAGTTGTAATAAAGGAAGTTTGCACTGCAGCTTGAGTTGACATTTTTCCTTGGTTATTTGGTCTATTTGTGAAGAATTGTCTGTGGTATTAATGACATGAAGTAGGGCATACACTTTAGAGTCTCCCATACAAATATAATTATTGCATTGTAATCCCACATTAAGTTACTCATTTTATCACTGTTCTCCATCACCCAAATCCTATCTCTGCTTCACTTCCAACATGCTCGCAATTCTTCTAGTCAACTCTTATGCTCTCTTCCTTTTCTCCATTTTCCGTTGAAATACTGGAAAAGGTTAACAGGTACAGTCTCTCTGTGGTCTTTATTACCAGAAGAACAAGAAGCAGAATCTCCTGTTTCACATCTCAGTTTTTGTTGGACAAACTTTTGCATTTCATCAAAAAATGATTTTGTCCCTCCAGGGAAGGATACCTTGAAGACAGCTGATACAGCAGTTTGAATCTCATACCTGCATCTCGACATTTTCTAAATAGTGAACTTAATTTACTTCTCTTTTGCCTGGTGTACAATGAGTAATCATTCTCCACAAACATTCTGCTGTCTCCCGCTTTTAGTATTTTGTCTTTCTTCCATAGTTTTATTAGAATCAAGTCCTTCTGCTGGTAGGACCGCATCCTTACTATTACAGGTCTAGGCTGTTTTCTTATGGCTAGGTTTGGAGCATACACACGATGTGCCCGTTCAACTAACAGTTCCTGCTGTGGAATACCAGTCCAAATGTTTATTCATGCTTTCATAAAATTTAATGCAGTCTGTTCCTTCCAGCCTCTCTAGTATAGCTGAAAACTTCAGGTTTTCCCTATGTGCTCTGTCCTCTAATTCTATTTTTTTTTTAACATCTCTTCCTGAGCAGTCTCATATTCAGCCAGCCTTTTCTTCATTTCGACCTCTGACTTTTGCAGCTTTGTCATCTCATCTGAATATCTGTTTAAAGCTTCTTCCATTTGTTCCAGCCTTTTGTTGTTTGTG
Organism: Protopterus annectens; assembly: GCF_019279795.1. Lineage (NCBI taxonomy): Eukaryota > Metazoa > Chordata > Ceratodontiformes > Protopteridae > Protopterus > Protopterus annectens. The sequence goes on from NC_056732.1 coordinate 1,671,059,871, forward strand.
TTGATATACTCTACCAGTGTTTTGTTTATTTTAATCAGGTCTGTATGCAGATGTGTTAGATTTTTCTGTAGGTTACTGGAAGTCATGTCTGAAGGCTGCATTGCTTGTTGCTGAACAGCTGTAGAACTCTCCACAGTCAGTGTTTCTTCCTTACTTTTTGTAGCTAATTTTTTTCCAGTTCTTCTGTGTTGCTTTATTCTTGGCATCCAGGCAGTGTACTTATTAGCCACTTAGTGAAATTTACCCATAAACACAATTCTACTGGCCTTCTCTGCAGAGTTTCTGTTTTCACACTGGGAGAGCTAGAAACAAGCTGTTACTCAGTGTGCAGCCATCTTGGAAGTCTTACAGCTTTATTGACAGGGATTCATAAAGGTTACCACAAAGTGTAGACTACATGTACGCTTAGTGTAATCGTTCTGAATGACTAGAATGCACAAAACGTGATAAGAATGTTCTTGAGTACATATCTTGTACACTTAGTGTAAGCTTTACTGAATCTGGCCCAAGGTCTGCAGATGTCTTCCTTAGCCTCGTAACTTCTTCCTGACAATTGGATGTTTCTTCAGAATAATCCTTACTAATAAAATCAAATTTCATATCATTAACAATTGCATTAAAGTCGTAATAATCAATAGTAAGGAGTGATGCTCACATTAATTGCCTTTGACTACATTCTTATACATATATATCTCCATATCTATGTATCTATATCAGTTACTCCTACTTTCTCTCCCCTTTCTTCATTCTTCGCTTTCCATTGCTCTTTTTTCCCCCTTTCCACCCCTCTCTTATTAGCCAAAGCATCAGGTATTTCTCCGATAGCTCCCTACTTTAACTCCATTTCCTAATCTCCCCCCAACTGCAAAATCTCTTTCCTTTTGCTTAGTCTTTTGCCATATTTAAAATGATTAATATCTTTACCATAGGTTATTACTGATTTTTTACTAGGTGTTCAATATCCTATGATTGTTGTTTAATAGTCACTGTATGATTTTATGACCTGACTTTATTTATCTTACATGTCGATTCTATTTGTTACTGCACTTCATGTGATAGTTGAATTAATAAACTACATAATATTATGTATGATAGAGCTTTTCTCCCTGGGCCTCCTCTGAAAACGGGATTCATGCCCAATTGGACTTTCCCAGCAAACAAATGCCAAATAAATAAAATACAGCTCTCTCTCTTATTTATATATATATATATATATATATATATATATTATATATATATATATATATATATATATATATATATATATATATATATATATATATATATATATATACATATATATACATATATATACATCTGTGTGTGTGTAGATAGATATAGATGTATACAAACCAGCCATTTTACAGTGAGCTGATCGAAGGAAGGACACTCAGCAAACTCGGAGCTACAATATATAACATTAAGTATCCTGTTTTTTGTTTATTTTGTTCTTTATTTCTTCAATAATTTTAATAATTAATAATTTATTAACAAATAAATAAAATACAGCTCTCTCTCTTTATTTATATATATATATATATATATATATATATATATATATATATATATATATACATATATATACATCTGTGTGTGTGTAGATAGATATAGATATATACAAACCAGCCATTTTACAGTGAGCTGATCGAAGGAAGGACACTCAGCAAACTCGGAGCTACAATATATAACATTAAGTATCCTGTTTTTTGTTTATTTTGTTCTTTATTTCTTCAATAATTTTAATAATTAATAATTTATTAACAAATAAATAAAATACAGCTCTCTCTCATTTATATATATATATATATATATATATATATATATATATACATATATATACATCTGTGTGTGTGTAGATAGATATAGATATATACAAAATCAGCCATTTTACAGTGAGCTGATCGAAGGAAGGACACTCAGCAAACTCGGAGCTACAATATATAACATTAAGTATCCTGTTTTTTGTTTATTTTGTTCTTTATTTCTTTGTTGTTTATAGCACTTTGTGTACTGTGTATTTTTTCTAGCTAGTTTCACTGTGTGTGAGGTATTAACTGGAAATTGTCCACTCTTATTAAGCATCTGTTGGGTTGTTTGTTTATGATAACTTGTTGCAGTTAAACTCTTTTTTCTAGTGGCTCCTTTAGCTGTTTAAAACTTTCATTTAAAGGCTCACTGCTGCTTTTCAGCTGGGAGTAACATTTCTGCTATTTGTTTCCCACCCTCCCTCCCTGTTGGTATAGTGTTTTTATAGTTGGTGGCTTTGCAGTTGCCCGCCCCTAGTGTAAATTTGATCTGGGACCCTCCTCCCAGTCTAGTGTCATTACCTCATTCTACCCAGTACAGGGAGAGCATTTGAGAAGGACAATCAGCTTAGTTTCTGCTACTCCTTTTCTCTCTTTCCTTTCTCTCTTTCCAAAAAAAAAAAAAAAATTTATCTGCTTTTACTGTATTTGTGTTTTTTCCTACATTATTTTGCTTTTGCGTCATCTTAAAAGTACTCAATTGTATTTATTACTGCTTGGTGTAACTCATTGTAAGCCTTTTAGTTTAAGCACCTGGGCTTCAGACCAGTTGTTTTACATTAGGAAGGTTTGTGGTCTGCACTGTAGTGGCAGAACAGGTAGCTTACATCCTTCTAAGTTGGGAAATGCTGATTGAGGGCTCAGTGTCTGTTATTCTAAAAGTGTATTAATTCTGGTTTAAGCACTTGGGCTTCAGGCCAGTTATTTTACATTAAGAGGGTTCGTGTTCTGCACTCTTGTGGGAGGAGAGGCTGGACTCTGTCCTTCTGAGCTGGGAATTTCTAGTTAAAGCTTATAGTGCCTATATATTTGAACTGCTTCTTACTGAAATTGGTACACCTCGTTTGCTGTAGCATAGACTAGATCCAGGCCTGCTGAATCTAGCTTTGTTTGTATAACTTGAGCACTAATCCAGGCATTCTTTAAAGTATTCAGTTGTATTTATTACTGCTGGTAGTAACTTGATTAAAGTGTAGCTATCATTTCTAAGTCTTTTGGATTAAGCACTTGGGCTTCAGACCAGTTGTTTTACATTAGGAAGGTTTGTGGCCTGCACTGTGGTGGCAGGACAGGTAGCTTACATCCTTCTAAGTTGGGAACTGCTGATTGAGAGCTCAGTGTCTGTTATTCTAAAAGTGTATTAGTTCTGGTTTAAGCACTTGGGCTTCAGGCCAGTTATTTTACGTTAAGAAGGATTGCGGTCTGCACTCTTGTGGTAGGAGAGGCTGGACTCTGCCCTTCTGAGCAGGGAATTTCTGGTTAGAGGCTTATAGTGCCTGCATATTCTAACTGTTTCTTACTGAAATTGGTACACCTTGTTTGCTGTAGCATAGATTAGATCCAGGCCTGCTGAATCTAGCTTTATTTGTATGCTTGTTGTTTGTTTATTTCCCTGAAACGCTAATTCCACCTAAAACGCGGCCTTTTAGCACTTCTGTGGATCCCTAGTGATATCTGCATTGCTTACTGTACTTATTTCTTTGTTTCACTTGAAAGAAAGTTACTGTTTGTCGTTTTTGCATTTAAGTTACCTGTAACACATTGCATTTAAGTTACCTGGCACTTGCTCACTAAAGCAATTATATAAGTCAGCTCTAAAAAATTAAAAGCACTACACCCTCACAAACTCCCTTGAGAACCTTGTTCCCCACTGGCCCTTTTTTCAATTATAAAGGAATTCCCAATACTATTCTAGCATGTCCAAAGGTCAGTTGTCAATCTCCCCTCTGGTCCAGCTGGTGAATCTGGGAATCTTGAGGCAATGTTACAACTGCCTCATGTACACAGACAACCCTCTCCTCCTCCCAACAAATTCCAACACATGTGAGAGATGCAACCATATAGCCAAACTGGAGGCTAAGCTCTCTCAACTCAGTACTGGCGTAACCAGTCAGGAGGAGAAGGAAACCACACTCACTACAATTCCAGTCTCACATAGACCTACCAGGACAACAAACCAAACACATAAATACACAAAAACATACTCGGAGGCTCTAAATAAAAATATGCCTAAGCAGCAGAGACCTCCAAAGCAGACACCCAAGCAACCGCTACCCCAAAACAAAACACGTGCAACACATAGCTCACAAAGCCAGTGTGCCGAACAGTCACAGCCCTTAAGGCTAAACAACACACCTGATACACTTGTAATAGGGGACTCTATCGTCAGGCACACTGACGTCCCGCTCACCAGGCTGAACAAGGAGAAGGTCATGGTGAGCTGCCTGTCGGGCGCTAGGATCCGCCACATAACACAAGCACTCAGGTCACTCCAAGGCAAGTACAAATATGACTCAGTCATTGTCCATGCTGGTGTGAATGACTTGAGACTACCTCCCTGGGCTACATGAAAAGAGACATAGAGGAGCTCTCTGAGCATGTAGCCCAGGCCGGTATGACCCTGACCTTGAGTAGCATCTTACCCTCACCAAGAATGATGCCACAATATGAAGACAAGATGATCAATTTCAACAATTGGCTTAAGTGTTGGTGTCATTCAAAGGGGATCCAATGCCTGTCAGCCTGGGAAGACATGCTCGACAAGCCACGATGCTTCGCTAGGGACGGCTTGCACCTGTCACCCTGGGCTTTCGGATATTGGCAAAGGCTCTTGCTATCCCCATAGTGCCTTTTTAAGCAAGGCTCAAAAGACAAACCCACCTCCATAGGTATCACAAGGGATAAGAAACTAAGAGTAATGCTACTCAACGCCAGAAGTCTAAACCTCAAGATGCACGCACTCGAAACTCTCCTTAGCATGGAGAACATCGATATCTGTGCAGTAACAGAAACCTGGTTCAAGGCTCCCGAGAGCACCCCAGCACTACCAGGTTATACCTCATACCATGCTTTTCGGCCCCAAAACTTGGACCGAACCACAAAAGGAGGGGGAGTATCAATATTCGTCAAAGATACCCACACCTCCAGGTTGGTGGCACAGCACGAAGCATCAGAGACTATCCATGTGCAACTAACTGTGGGTAAAACTGCCTTCCAGTTCAGACCACCCTCCCAAACACAGGAACCCCACTTGGCCTTCCTGAGAATACTGGAAAATATGAAGGTCTCTCCAAACACCATTATATTGGGCGACTTCAACTACCCAAACATAGACTGGGAGCATTACTCTAGCTCCAACACCCTAGCCCAAAGGTTCCTAGAATTTATAAACTCAAATGCTATGGAACAACTTGTTACCACTCCCACAAGAGGGGAAAACATACTGGACCTGATCATCACCAACATGGGGACACTATGCTCCAGACCAGAAGTGTATCCCTCACTGGTAAGATCAGACCATAAACTAATCTCACTGGATATTCACATCCCGACCCCACCCCTGCCCAGAAAACCACAGTGAAAAACTTCTCTAAAGCAAATTTCACACGCCTCAAAACCGAGGCGAAATCCTTCAAAGCCCCCGGGCCTGTGGAAAATACGGCCCAGACTGCAGAATCCTTTATAAACGCATTCTATGAACACCTTCAGGAATGCATGGATCATGCAATCCCAAATAAAACCAAGACCCAATCCTCCAAAGGCAGACGTCCTGTCTGGTGGACCCCAGCCATAAACAAACTATACAATAGAAGGAGGAAGCTACTACATGATAGAGCAAAATCCCAAAAAGGGAAGGCATCTCTGATCAGTATTAGCAAAAAACTACGGGCACTCATAAAATCGTCTAAGGCCAGCTTCGAGAGAAAAATTGCACAGGACACTAAGGATAATCACAAGGCTTTCTTTAGTTATTTTAGGAACCTGGGTGGGAATTCTCAGATATGCTCAGAATTAGTCCAAAATGACAAAAAATACACCGAGCCCACAGACATTGCCAACATCCTAGCTGACAGGTTCAGTGCAAACTTCTCCCCCCTCTCCCCACCAAAAGGACAAATATCTATCCCAACAGAGTGCTGTCCCCCTGACATCTCAGATGCTCAGGTAAGAGCCGCCCTCTCCAAAGCAAAAAACACAGCATCAATGGGACCAGATGGTGTCCCGGGCTGCGTCCTACATGAACTCCAAGAAGAGCTAAACCCAAACATAAAACTACTGTTCAATCTTAGCCTTACTACAGGATATGTACCCAAAGAGTGGCGTACAGCAACAGTGGTCCCTCTCCACAAAGGTGGTGCCTCAACGGATCCTGGAAACTATCGCCCCATAAGCCTGACTAGCTTGGTCTGCAAAGCTATGGAAAGGATCATCATGGACCTCATAAATAAAGATATTGGGGACCTACAGACACTGGATCCTACCCAGTTTGGCTTTGTTAAGGGCAGATCCTGCCTCTTAAACCTGGTCAATTTCTTTGAAACAGTCACCAAGGCCATTGACGAGGGAAGGTGGTCCACACAGCCTACCTGGACCTCGCAAAAGCCTTCGATACAATACCCCACTCGGGCATTATAGATAAGCTCACCAGCTTAAATATAAACCCCTATGTCACTAGATGGGTTGCAAACTGGCTCAAGGACAGAACCCACATGGTTAGAATTGCTGGAGCCATGTCAGACTCCAAACCAGTTACAAGTGGTGTCCCACAAGGCTCAGTCCTGGGACCTCTCTTGTTCGGTATATATTTCTCGGTACAGGCCAACACGGAAGGACTGTGGCTGACCAAGTTCGCAGATGACTGCAAACTGGGCGCCATAATCAACTCTCCAGCCGACACAAGCATCCTCCAAAAGGGCCTCATAGAAACAGACAACTGGTGCCAGAGCCATGGCCTCAAGCTAAACGCCAAAAGTGTATAGTCATCCCTTTGGCAAAAACAAAGTGCCCACAAATTACCACATAGGTGGTAATCCATTAAGTACAGAAGAAGTCATTAGGGACCTGGGGACCCAAGTTGATAGCAATCTCTCATTTGACAACCACGTGGCCAAAGTGGTTAGAAAAACATTTTATATAGCCCACCTAATCATGAAGGGATTCACATCTAGATCAGGGGAGGTCATCGTGCCTCTTTACTCATTCCTCATCAGGCCCATAATTGAGTACAATGCCCCTTTTGGGATGTACCTTACCAGACACCTGCAGCAACTGGAAAGACCCCAAAAGTACCTCACCAAGAGGATCAAAGGGCTCAAACAGATGCCATATGCTGCCCGGTTAAAGAAACTCCAGCACTACTCAGCGGCATACCGCCTGCTCAGAGGCGATCTGTGCCTGACATATAAAGCCATGTCCAACCCGGAATTAATGGACATGCTGCACCTCAGAAAATCCAAATCCCATCGAGCTACGCGCTCAAGAGACTTGAACCTCAGCACTGAAATAAATAGGACATGCTGGAGGGACAGATTCATAACCCAGAGGCTCCCATCACTCTGGAATAAAATCCCAGTCCAGGTTAGGCAGAGTCCCACATTGACTCTCTTCAAGAGGAATCTTGATGAGTGGATGGGAGATCGTAGGTTTACCCCGGCTATCACTTCTGTGTCACTGTTAGACAGAGGCACAGTATACTAACCTCAAAAAAAGGCATAGCAAAATTAATTTAAAATGGGTGGCGAAAGCCAAACACACTCTGGCTAGGCTTATAAATGCCCTAGGGCAGATAGCCTAGTATGAACCTATGAACCTATGAACAAACAAATGCCAAATAAATAAAATACAGCTCTCTCTCTCTTATTTATATATATATATATATATATATATATATATATATATATATACATATATATATACATCTGTGTGTGTGTAGATAGATATAGATATATACATGGACATATAGGGATCCACTTTTAATCTCGAAATACTTGAAATCTTCGAATTTTAGTATTTCGAGACTAAATCATCAAAACACAAAACTACACAATCACGAACACTCAAAATCAAAACAAAAAAAAAAATATCCAACCCTCCCCCCAAAACAAAACATAAACATGTACGGAAACAGCATCATACCTCCCCCACATTTATATACATCAAGGTAGCGTTGTCGCCTCACAGTTAGACGTTGTCCATTCGATTCTCAGTTAGAGCGTCTTCTGTGTGGCGACATGCGTGAATGGGCGTTCCTTTGTTGAAGGTTGTGCGTTAGGCCCGGCAAGCCAGCACATAAAAATGTACTGCCAATTATTAGCGGACTGGAGTTCCGCTGTGGCGACCCCTAACCAGGAAAAAAACCGAAAGACACAACTCCGAGGTCAGACTAAGTAAAAAAAATACAAAAACACAAACACACCCTTACCTGCCCTACACTCCCATTGCAGTCATATTTATACTCACTAACACCACCCACACACACTACAATTGTACTAAATTCCCCACATACAGCACTTGCACACATACAGTCTCAACTACGTACCCCCAATCTACCCCTAAAACTCCCAACAAAAACTAAAAACAAATACATTTCTACCTAAAACCCTTAAAAATTAAACACTTACCTGAATGTCCATAAATAAAAGAACATAACACAATATCCTTAAAGAGACAGTACACAATCACATACATACCACACTACACCTATTGTGCATTAGGTATACTAAGATTCTACATAGTGCAGTTTCGGAAAACTGCACTTTCGACATTATGGTCTCGAAATACTGAAATTCGAGATTTCAGTATTTCGAGATATAAAAGTGGATCCACGTGTTTCTCTTACACTATTTTTTGTACATGCTTGTACAAATATTACCAGAATTATCATGTGAGATGGTAATACTTTCAAAATCTTCCACTAATTTTTAGAAGCCTTAGAAAAACACAAAAATTCTATTGTACCCTGTAAATGATTAACAAAATCTGTAAGCTTCATCACTCTCACCCCATGTAAAGAAAATGCAACGTATGACTCTTAAATAAATATAAATATACTCTCCAAACGGACTATGTTTTAAAAAGAATTCTCTTTCCCATAAAGTCATAGTCATAATGGCACAGCTCAGTGGCGAATTTAGGCATGGGCGCAGGGGTGTGCGCCAGCCCCTTTTTAAACGTTTTTTTTTTTTTTTTTTTTTTGAAATAAGATGCATTTTCTTCCCCAAGAATCTTGTCACCAAACGCGCCTAATACATTGGAGATGTGATTGGAGGTTGCAGTCAGATGATTTTTTTTTTTTTTTATAACAATCCTCCCTTCAAATGCATCTCCATTGTTATTTTGGTGTATTGGTGAGAGATGTGATATAATCGCTGGGTAAAGTGTAGTTAACCTGTCAGACAGAAGATAGTCTGGTTTCATTTTAAAATAAAAATCACCCGTTGGACAAAGAGCTTGGAAACTGTTCTTCGAGTGATCTGCCTTGAGGTAAATTTTGCTAACCCTTTTATTTTACTGAAGTACCAATTTTCAAGCCGCCAAAAAAGTGGCACCATTGAGAGAGTGGCGTGTTTGATGCATTAACTACAACAGCATAATTATCCAGAGTCTTCGTTGTGGTCTAATGTTCCTCAAAGTTCCCTTTCTAGATATCCATGGTAAACAGAACTGAATGATACTCATTAAAAGAGCGATTCTATAAATAAAAACATATTACAGTTAACCTTTCTATTAGCTTCCTGGATGAAGTTGTTAGTAAGCTTTTAGTTCCACATTCTGTCCATTTGTTCCACATTAAGAGAGGCAATGTTTCTCATTTTGGAGATGGAAGAGTGAGAGCTATGGACAACTCAGGGATATGATTACTATTCATTCAGAAAGTTGAATGCCTTAAGACGTACTGAATCTAAATTTTATCTTCCATCTGAAGATGCTTAGACTGACTTTTTTTTAACTTATCTGAGATTGTGCCACCTCTTGAGTTCTGTATTAATTTAGGGATGCAAAATGATGAAAAATAATATAAGGTTCCACAGCCATAAGAGCTTGTAACTCTGAAACTCTCCTGGCAGAGGTTAGTGCTAACAGGATAGCTGTCTTCCAAGATAAAAACTTGATGTCAGAAGAAGCAGCAGGCTCAAAAGGAGGCAAGGTTAGTTTTTCCAAAACATAGTTGAGATCCCATGCAGGAATGGGAGGAGATCTAGGAGGTCTTGAGTTCTTAGCTCCTCTGAGAAACTGTCTCATGAGCTGGTGGGAAAAGATGGGAGGGACTGTATTATAATGAGCAGAAATAGCAGAGGCATGTATCTTAATGGAAGAGAAAGAGAGACCCTTATGTAAGAGATCTGTCAGGTAAAATAAAATTAGAGTAATGTTAGGAAGAAGAGGATCAGAATCCTGAGCCTGCATCCAGGAACAAGACCTTTTCCATTTTCCTGCATAAGATTTTCTAGTGCTAGGACGTCTGGCTTCTAAAATGACATCCATAACCTGCTTGGGTAGGAAAGAAGAAATCAAAGGCCCTGTATTAACCAGGCCGCCAGGCAGAGAGTTCTGACATGAGAGTGTAGAACCTGACCCTGATGTTGGGACAGAAGGTTCGGAGACTGAGGTAAAACCCAAGGGTGCTCCAGGCATAGGTTTTTTAGAGTTGGATACCAAAACTGCCGAGGCCAATTTGGAGCCAGCAAGACTTGGGCTTATCCTGTTTTATCTTCAATAAAACCCGTGGAAGAAGAGGAAGAGGCGGAAAGGCATATCCTGAGAGGTTCCTCCAAGTGAATGACAGGGCATCCACTTTCCAAGCTTCTCTGTGGAAAGTCCTGGTGCACAAATTCTGTAGTTGATGATTGAGATGGGATGCAAAGAGGTCTATGTGAGGACATCCCCAGACTGCTGTTATCATCCTGAATATTTTGGTGTCCAGCATCCACTCGTGTGGATCCGAAAGGTTTCTGCTCAGACTGTCTGCCAGAAAGTTTTGTTTTCCTGGTAGAAACTGAGCTTGAAGATCCAGATTGCAAGCTAGAGCTGTGTTCCATAGATCCATGGCTAGTCTGCAAAGGGGGTAGGAATGAGATCCCCCTTGCTTGTTTATGTACCACATAATTGTGGTGTTGTCCGTCCGTATTAGTAGTTGTCCTGGTTGTAAGAGATTCCTGAAGGCCAATAGAGCTTTCTGAATGGCTAACATTTCCTTTAAGTTGATATGCAGGTGCTTCTGATCCTTTGTCCAAAGGCCCTGCAGACAATTGTCCTGAAAATGGGCTCCCCAAGCATAATCCGATGCGTCCGTGGTTAGAATATGAGTGGCAGGAGGCAGACGGAAGGGTTTCCCCCTTTGTTTAGAGCACATGCCCTGGACCACCAAAGAAATTCCTTTTGAAGACAAGGAAGGACGGAGATCAGTATGTCCAAACTGTGGCAATGCCATACACTTTTTAGGTGCCACTGTATTTTCCTCATGTGTAGTCTTGCATATGGTACGAGAAGGATGCACGAGGCCATGTAACCCAAAGCCTGCAGGAATTTCCTTGCAGATAGTTGAGTTAAAGTTGCCAAGGTTCTGAAAGTTGAAGCCAGCTGTAATTGTTTTTCGGATGTCAGAAATGCCACCTGGGTTGTGGTGTTTAGAAGTGCACCCAGAAAAGTTATCTGTTGTGATGGTGTTAAATTTGACTTTTTTATGTTTACAGAGAATCCCAGGAACTTGAGAAGGTTCTGTACAAATTCTAGATGCTGGAGTAAGACATCCTTGCTGTCTGCCTGAATTAGACAATCGTCCAGATAAGGGTAAATTTGAATTCCCTTGAGTCTGCAGTAAGCTACTACTGGAGCCAGGCATTTGGTGAAGACCCTAGGCGCAGTAGACAATCCAAAGGGCAGCGCAGAGAATTGAAAGTGCCTCGATCCGGCCTTGAACCTGAGGTATTTTCTGCGATCCTAACTTCGAAAGAAAAATAACCAAGGATTCGAAAGATAACCACAAAGCCTTCTTTAGCTATGTCAAGAATCTAAGTGGCAACTTGCAGATATGCCCTGAGCTAGTGCAAAATAGCACAAAATATACTGAACCCACTGATATTGCCAACATGCTGGAAGATAGATTCAGTGCAAACTTCAACCTCCTCTCACCCCCAAAAGGGCCCACAACAATACCGGAAAACTGTAGTGTCCCAGAAATCACAGACGCACAGGTGAAAACAGCCCTTTCAAAAGCCAAAAGCACAGCATCAATGGGGCCAGATGGTGTCCCAGGCTGCGTCTTGCACGAACTACAGAACGAATTAACCCCCCACCTAAACACACTGTTCAACCTCAGCCTCTCCACAGGCTAGGTGCCCATAGAATGGTGCACAGCAATTGTTATTCTGCTCCACAAAGGAGGGGCCACAACTGACCCTGGTAACTATCGCCCCATAAGCCTGACTAGCCTGGTCTGCAAGGCTATGGAGCACATCATCATGGAACTCATTAACAAAGACATTGGGAACCTCCAAACACTTGACCCGACCCAGATCATGCCTACTAAACCTGGTTGACTTCTTCAAGACAGTCACCCAAGGCCATAGATGAGGGGAAGGTAGTTCACACAGCCTACAAACGATTTGTAGATGACTTGTTCCTAATATGGAAAGGTGATGAGAATGAGTCAATTGATTTTGTATCACAAGTGAATGATTTTACTCCTTATCTTAAATTTACAATGAGCTGTTCACATCAATGCTTGCCTTTCCTGGATGTGAACATAATGAGACTTGACAATGGTTTATTGAACACGGGGATACATAGGAAAACGTGTTATCGTAACACTTTGTTACATAGAGATAGTATGCATCCCCATTATGTGTTCCATAATGTAATAAAGGGACAAGCCATGAGGGCATCTAGGCTCAATCCGTTATATGATAATTACAAACAGGAATTAGCAGGTCTTGAATCACGTTTACTGACCAGGGGGTATAAACCCAAAGAAATTGAGAGGGTCCTGGGAGATTTTGACAACATTAGGAACATTAAGGGAAGACCTTATTTTTCTGATGTTGGGTCTGATGATAATGAAGGAAAAACTATCAATCAAGCCCAAGTAGTTAAAATGCCCATGTATTATACTATGGATACACCATTCATTAGTACTATTATACGTAAACATTGGGACGTCCTTCAAGTCGATGAGAACATAAAACAGATAGTAGGTACAGAACCCAAGTTTTTGTTTAAAAATAAAAAGAACATCAAACAACTATTATGTTATCCCTGTTTATCAAGTAGTACTACCAGTAAAAGCTTTAAAGGAGGGACGAAGTCTTGTGGGGAATGCAATCAATGTGTTTATGTTGACAACATTGATATCTTTGTTCATCCCATCACCAAAGAAGTCTTTAATATTAATGTAACAGCACTAATGTGGTATATCTAGCTAGGTGCTTAGCTTGTACCGCATTTTATATAGGTAAAACTAATAGAACATTGAAGGAAAGAATTAGAGAACATGTTTATCACGCACGAATAGGCACAGTAAGTAACGCTTTAGCAAGGCATATAAGAGATACAAATAATTCACATGAGTTTAGGTTTTCAGTATTACAACGGATAGAGTCAGGGATAAGAGGTGGTAATTATAAGAACTATACAGAAAGTTGTGAAACCAGGTGGATTATTCGCTTTAGAGCAGATAAATCCCCTGGACTTAATGAAAAAATACCTTTAAAGCCCATTTTAGGTAACAGGAGATTAAAGATAAATAAATAACAAACAGGGTATCCATGCCTTAGAAGTGGAATTTTTTCCATATTTTTTCCACATTGTCTCTTTTAGTATAAATCTGTTTTTAAGTATTGTTTTTTAAGCTTTGTTTTTTAAGCATTGTTTTTAAGTATTGTGTTTCTATATATTGCATTAATATGTTTTTTGCATATTCAATCAGAATGTTTCTTATGTATTTAATTAGAATTCTGTTAATTAATCAATTATTCGCCGGATATGAGACTAACAGGATTTAGTATAAATTCCACTGTATGTTTGAATAAGTTTATGGTCTGATGAAGCCCTAGTGGTGAAAGCGCTTACCGATGTTCTGTTGAATAAAAGGATTATTTTATTATCAGTATTCGTATTTAGTTTCAGTTCTGGTATTCAGTTTCAGTATCGCTTATTATAGCACGTGAATTTTTGTGGATCATTGGAGTTGATGTTGAGCTGCCGTGGTCTGCTGCCGTGAATGAACTTTTCTTGGGACTGTTTTTATTTCATTTTATTCACGGAAGCGTTTATCTTGTGGAGGTGCGGATTATTATTTAATTTATAATCATGGTTTAGTATTGAAATGGGCCTGTATAAAGCTGGATCCGATGGATCTTTACCCTCTTTAGGTATTACCGTTACCACCGCTATCTTCTAGGATGCTGGTACTTCTCCTCTTAAAATACTGTCAAATGTTAAATAAAACCTTCAAGATCTTTATCAGTTTTTTTCCCACCTAACTTCCAAACTTCTGCAGGAATATCATCTGCTCCTGAGGACTTTCCTGAAGATTAGTTATATACAGCCATTTTTATCTCATCCCTTTCTATCCTGTTAGTAATTGAGCCTCATCTACCTCTAACCTTGGCATATTTAACTCTTCCATAACATTTCTGAAATATTTCTAATACTTCCACAGGGTTATCTTCCTTGTTATAGGCTCCTTAAGCTTGGTGACAGCCCTTTCCAGTTTCTGTTGCTTGAGTTGTTGTGTTAAAAGTTTTTTGATAATTCTAGAGCACAAAAAAAAAGTTGCTTAATAGCAATCTTTCTAAACTTGTGCATATTATTGAGGTAATCCCTTATTTTCTGTTTAGCATTCTGCAGTTGCTCCTTTTCTTGTTCTGAGATTCCTCCTATTTTGCAATGCTTTAACATTTGTCAACCCCTCTAAATTCTGGTTACTGGTTAACCTCATCTCCCCTTTCTTTTACTTCCAACCTAATTTTAAACTCCACTTTAATTTTATCCCACTCCTTAACTATGTTTTCAGAAAAAAAATTCTCTAGTAGTTCCTAAATTAATTGCAAAACAAATCCTTTGAATTCCTCTCTTTTTAACTGACAGGTGGGAAAGTGCCACTGTCTCATTTTTATGTTATTACCTTGTGCTTTTATTTTAGTTATTAGTGGCACATGACTGGAATAGTTATTGGGTGCATTTCAAGACCTTCAATTAAATACACAGGTTCCTGTGAGATATAAAATCTATCTACCATAGCACAGTTTTTGTATCTCGGTGAGAAATATGTAAATTCACTCCGAACTCCTAATACTGAAGTCACATCTTCCATGCTAAATACTTTGATAAATTTCTTCAAAAATCTACCCTCCTTTGTTATATTTTCCATTATAGGCCCCCCAGACACACTTTCATTGTTGCAAACCAAATTCCAGTCTCCACCTATAAATAATATTCCTTGGTGAAAGCTGATTGTTTCTCCCAGAATTTTCTTAAGCTCCATTATAGCAGTTTTAGGGGGGATGTAAATGCATGCCAGTGTAATCCTCCTCCCTAGCCATTAGCCCCCAAGTACTATGTATCTTCCATTATCTTTCTTCCCTCGTCTACCACTAATGGAGCTCCTCTTGTAATTACTATAAGTACTCCTCTTTTCCTTTGCCCCAGATATTCCACTGAATAACAATTCTGAAAACCTTTCTTTATCAAATTCACATGTTCAGTTCTTTCCAGGTGTGTCTCCTGTAGCACAACTATTTGCATTCTACATGTGTTAATATAGTTCACTACTCTTTTTTTATGTTTACCTGTAAGACCATTCAGATTGAAAGAGACATTACAGGAAAGCATCATTTTCTTATATAGCTATCGTTGCCACCTTTTATGTATTAAGTACAGTTGTGGAAAATCTTACCATAACCATAGATGTCCTTCTCTTCTATATGCCGCAGTATCCATAATATGAGGGAGTCCATCGCCGGCTGACTTGTATGTCCGGCCATTTTACCAAAGTTAAATTGCTACTGTGTAGGTACATGTGTCAGCCCACCACAGTAAGCATATGTCAGCCATAAACGGACATCTGGTATAAAGTGGACGTCAGCACGCACCTACCTGAGAACTGAATGCCGCCAACCACCAGTCTGAAGGAAGTGAGTCTCTAGGAGTCAGGCAAGCGTCAGGGGAAGGCAGGGTGGGAAACCATACTGCAGCATATTGAAGAGAAGGACATCTATGGTTATGGTAAGATTTTACACAACTGTACTATGTCCCTCTGTTCATATGCTGCAGTATCCATAATATGAGGGAGAATGCCATAGCTCATGCAACTTAGGGATTGTGAGGAGGAGCACAGACATTTCACACAGAGCCATGTAGAACAGCCCTGGCAAATCCTGCTCTGAACCTGGAAACAGTATACAATTTGTAATGTTTGGTGAAGACGTTAACAGAGGACCATGTAGCTGCCTCCAAAATGTAAGGTGTATCCAAACCTTTAAAGAATGCACCAGATGCAGATACTGTCCTAGTGGAGTGTGCCTTAACTGGAAGGGGAAGATTCCTCCCATTGGCTGTGTAGCAGAAGGAAATGGCTCTAGAAATCCAAGAGGAAATAGTTTGCTTGAAAACAGGATGGCACAAGGCTCTTGGGTGATAGGAAATGAATAGCCTGTCCGACTTATGGATGGGGCTTAATCTTAGCCAAATAATATCTGAGCGGTCTGTGCACATGCAAGGAATGGAGAATCCTTTCAGTAGGAGACTGTGGTGAAGGAGAGAAGGTAGGGAGATTGATGACCTGATTCAAGGATAAGTCATTCACTACCTTAGGCATAAAGGTTGGGTAGGTACGAAGGCAAACCCTGTCTTGATGGAAAACTGTGAAGGGGAGAAATGCCATTAGGGTCTGCAGCTCAGAGACCCTTCTGGCTGAGGTGATAGCAACCAGGTCGACAGTTTTCCATGTGCAGTGTTGGAGGTGTTGGAGGGTAGAGTCCTTAGGTGGGTCAAGGGGGGCTAAGATAAGCTTTTCTAGCACAAAATTAAGATCCAAAGAGGAAGGGACATGTTTCCTAGGGGGTCTGATGTGCAGGACCCCTTTCAGTAAAAGCTTGACTTCCAACCTGGATACCAGGGGAGGAGTCAAAGGTAAACATGCTGAGATGGCAGATAAATGTGCCTTGATGGAAGAATACAACAAGACACTTTTCATCATTTCACACAGCTAAGATATAACCACTGATGGCTCCGCAGATAGTAGCTGTAAGCTTTAACTTAGACACCAAAGAGAAAAACTCTTCCATTTGGATAAATAGGATTTTCTGGTAATGGGTTTTCTGACCTCCTGCAGAACCTGTAGCTCGTCCTAAAGGTGTTTAAAGGTAATCAAAGCCCTATCAACCACAGGGTTAGGTTCAGTGTGGATATCTGAGGGTATATGAGAGCTCCCTTCTCCTGTGTGATTAGGTCCATCCTGAGGGGTAACTTGAGGTGATTGCCCTTTGCTAGATGATAGAGAAGGGGAAACCAGTGCTGTCTTGGCCAAAAGTGGGGTCATCAACAAGATTTCTGGTTCTCTCTGAAATCTCAGTAGAACTTTCAGAAGAGGAGGGAAGGGAGGAAATGCATATGCAAACATCCCCTTCCACGGGAAGGAAAGAGCATCCACCTTCATCCTGGTGCAGAATATGGAAAGCTGTCTGTTCATGGGGGCGACAAAACAGGTCTAACTGAGGAATACCCCATCGATGGACCAGATCCAAGAACACATCCCTGTGTAACATCCATTTGTGGGATTGAGTCATGGATCTGTTTAGTGAGTCTGCCATCACGTTTTGAGCTGAAGGGATGTAGACTGCCATGAGAGACACCTGGCTCTGCTGAGCAATTTTCCATGCATACAGAGCCAATCTGCAAAAGATGTAGTACCATGTCTCCCCCCGCTTGTTGATGTACCAGAGGATGGTGGTACTGTGTACCACATTAGCACTCCTGGTAACAGTTGGGGCTTGAATATTTGTGAAGCAAAAATCAAGGCTCTCATTTCTTTGATATTGATATGCTCTCTCAACTGGAAGGGGTTCCATACATCTCTCTCTCTCCAGTTCCCTAGGGTTGCCCCCCAGCCTGTGTCTGACGCATCTGTGTACGGATCCTGGTTGGAGACGAAGGCTTGGGTTTTTTGAAATCTGAGAAATCCACCACTTTAGTTCTTTTGTTAAGCAGGGAATGAGGGGAACCACATGCAAATGCTGTTTCCAGACTGTTCAGCAACCAGTGAAATTTCCTCATGTGCAGCCTTGCCATGGGTACCATGGGGATGGTGGAAGCCATGAAATCCAAGAGTCGCAGGAACTCCCTGGCAGACAAAGATTGTAGTGGAATTAGTCCCTGAAAGTAAGTGGTGAGGGTCAGAATTTTGTCTGGGGGCAGGCACACCATTACTTGGGCTGTGAGTATCCTGCAACCAAGGAGCACATGGTCCAGGGATGGGTTCAGGGAAGATTTCTGTTGATTTATGGGGAGCCCCAAACCCTTTAGCAGGGTCATGGTGTAGTCTAGTTACTGTTGTACCAACCCTGGGGATGAAGCCTGATTGAAGAGATCATCCAAGTAAGGAAATATCTGAATGCCCTGCATTCTGCAAAAAGTTATGACTGAAGCCAAGCATTTTGTGAATACTCTGCAGGGCCATAGAGAGACCAAATGGCAAAGCACAAAACTGAAAATGCAAAGAATCCACAGAGAATGGAAGAAATTTCCTGAAGAGTGGATGGACTGGGATGTGCAAGTAAGCATCTTTTATGTCCAAGGACACCATGCAAGCCTGAGGAAGAATCAGAGGTAGTAGAGCAGGAAGAGTCAGCATGCTGAAGGAAGGCATCTTCAGAAAGGTGTTTAGATGAGATAGGTCTAAGACAGACCTCCAAGGACCTTCCTTCCTGGGGACTAGAAACATTCTGGAATACAATCCTTTTCCTTTTAGGTCTGGGGGCAACTTGTGAATGGTGTCCTGGGATAAAAGGGAGTGCAGGACTGGAGGAAAGAAGGCCATTTGGCCTCATGGGGGTTGGGGAATACCTCAAAAGGATGGTCTGATTTCCCAGGTCATGAAATACACTTGTTTGATATAATGGTAAGGACCTAACAGTCCTGGGTAATCTGTTTCCAAGCTGGGACTGACAGAGGTAGAAGAACAGAGAGAGGAGTAGATCGGTTTAGGGCTTGACAGTCACAGGCAGAGTTTTGCCTAAAAGGGCCGCTTTTGTGCAGGTGTAGAAGGACAGGATCTGGAAGGGGCCTGATTTCTGGAATCCTTTCTTCCTTTGGAAGAGAAGAGTTTAGAAGGCTTACTAACATAGTTCCTCTAGAAGAGTGGAACAGGAGAAACAAAGATGTTTCTAGGGTCTTGTCCTTTTCCACAAGGGCCTTGAACAGCTCAGTAGCTGCACAGCCAAATAAGCCTTTGTTATCTAAGGGTGTGTCCATAAGTTCTGCTTTAATGTCATCTGGCAACGGCTGCAGCCTGAGCCAAGAACACCTTCTAAGGACTGACCCTGATGCAGCTGCCCTGGCAAAGGCCTCCACTGTGTCATAATTACATTTTATGGAGTGTCTTTTATGGAGGTAACCTGACTGCAAGATTTAAGAAGGTTAGTAATTTTGGACTTGTTACGGCAATCTGCTACATCTCCAAATTGCTTGATGGCATCCATCAATAGAGCCAATACATATTTGACCATACGAGTCTGATAGTTAATGACCCTAACAGCCACAAGGTGGCAGAAGTATAGACGTTTTTGCCCAACCTCTCCATAATCCTACTTTCATTATCTGAGGGGAGCAAGGCAGTGGAGGGTAGCAGTTTGGAGGTTCTGTCAGCAGCCATAGAGATGGTAGCTGGGCCTGCTGATGGGGCCTTAAATAGGAACTTTGCATCCTCAGGCACTTTGTAGAACCTGTCAGGGCGTTTAGGTGCAGGAGGTTGGGAGTCTGGGGATTTGGAGACAGCCAGAAAGGGATCCAAAAAGGCAGGCTGGACGGGGAATTGCAGAAGGACTGAGAGACTCCATCTGAAAAAGGTCATATCATCTCATTTGTGTCTCAGATACCCAACTGCAATCCCATTTGAAATGGTCTTTCATTTGAACAATGGTCTCCCCAAAAGTTACATCTTCCCCAGGAGAGTCTGCGTCATTGGACTTCTCCTCTGGAGAAGCATACCCCAGAGAAGAAGCAATCTGACAGGAGTAGGTATGAGATTAATCTCCAAAGGAATCTTAATCCTCAGAGGAAAGAGCTTCCAAAGGCCTTTTCCTAGGAGTGGAAGGAGAAGAGGCCCGGACCTGAGCTGGCGCCTGGCATAAGGCCATGAGAGCATTCAACAGGCCTTGGGTAAAAGCCTGACAGTCAGGGGACTTGTTCAGATGGAAGAGTATGCTGTACCGGAGAAATATGCTTAGTTTTCTGTTTTTTCTTTTTAGGAGGCTCCGATATACCATGTAGCATAGAGGGACCGGACGTCGGGCAACATTCCACAATGTCCGAAAGCACATCTTCTTGGACTACAATCTGAGTAACCCCAAGTGGGCTTTCGGAAATAAGTCATGGTTTCCCCCCCAATGTCCATGTCGGACGCCTGTGGTTCCCGCTGGGATGTGCTGGCAGTCTCCTTAACAGCTTCTGCTATAGTACCCATCAAAGGAGAATCTGTGATTTCTGACGCGGCCTCCGAGCCTTCATTGGCCTTTGGAGGGACGTCCAGGGTATACTTCTCAAAACTGTACAAGAAAAAGAGAAGAGGGTAGAAAAAGAAAAAAAAAACTCCTGTTTACAATCTCTACTACACTTAAAAATAGCATGCAAAGAAAACCATGCATCACAAATGCAGTACTATTAAGAGAAGAAAATGACTTCTTTACTTACAGTTAGCGTTCTCCCCTCTCTTCCCCTCCCCTAAAGCATTTTTATGAACATTAATGACATTGAATAACCAAGGAAAAACGTCGACCCAAGCTGCAGTTCAAACTTCCTTTATTACAACTTCACAAACCTGAAATGCCTCTGTCAAGCGCTTTCATCCCAAATTTCTCAGGACTTCATCAGAACAAAGGCATTACCCCAACCCAGTCCTTAAATACATGCTTAATTAGTTAATTAAAATCAATAATATCCAATTACAAAATCTCTTGAGCCTTAAAAATATACTTATTAAAATGTATATGTGTATAGCAGTAATATATACTTGTATGAATAAAACCTAACTTTTATGACACATACAGCACTGTTACTTGACCTTTTATTAAGCATGAATTTATCTTCCTAAACTATTTCTAAACTAACATGTAACTGATGTTACACACTCATTAATTACAGGTGCTTTTGTGGCATTAAAAAATAACTGCCATTTAAGTTCAGCAATATTTAAATTTTCATCTACCACAAACCCCTGTGCATCCTTTACTATTTGTTCAATCACTAAAAATCCAAACCTAGGATTCTGATATTCTTTAACATGTCTATACAAGGCATTAGAGTTAGCTTCATATTTTTGATGTCAGTGACATGTTCATATATCCTGTCTTTAAACTGCCTACAAGTCTTTCCTATGTAAAATGCCGGGCATTCAAAACATTTGGCCAAATAAATCACATTTTTACTTCTACAATTATAATGCCTCCTGATAGTTATGTCCTTCCCGTTAAGGCAAAACTTATTGCCAGTCACCAATATAGAGAGGCATTGTGTGCAACTGCCGCATTTAAAGTTTCTGGCCTTTTTACTTCCTCCTGTGTAAGCATCAAGTTGCGTGTTAAAGTTTAGAAATATAGGAAAATAAATTCATGTTTAATAAAAAGTCATGCAACAGTGCTATATGCGTCATAAAAGTTAGGCATGTATTTAAGGACTGGGTTGAGGTAATTCCTTAGTCCTGAGAAATTTGGGATGAAAGCGCTTAACAGAGGCATTTCATGTTTGTGAAGTTGTAATAAAGGAAGTTTGCACTGCAGCTTGAGTTGACATTTTTCCTTGGTTATTTGGTCTATTTGTGAAGAATCGGCTGTGGTATTAATGACATGAAGTAGGGCATACACTTTAGAGTCTCCCATACAAACAAATTTTGAAAAAGTCCAATATTTCCAGATTTTCTTGTTCTGTTATACTTCACAAATATAATTATTGCATTGTAATCCCACATTACGTTACTCATTTTATCACTGTTCTCCATCACCCAAATCCTATCTCTGCTTCACTTCCAACATGCTCGCAATTCTTCTAGTCAACTCTTGTGCTCTCTTCCTTTTCTCCATTTTCCGTTGAAATACTGGAAAAGGTTAACAGGTACAGTCTCTCTGTGGTCTTTATTACCAGAAGAACAAGAAGCAGAATCTCCTGTTTCACATCTCAGTTTTTGTTGGACAAACTTTTGCATTTCATCAAAAAATGATTTTGTCCCTCCAGGGAAGGATACCTTGAAGACAGCTGATACAGCAGTTTGAATCTCATACCTGCATCTCGACATTTTCTAAATAGTGAACTTAATTTACTTCTCTTTTGCCTGGTGTACAATGAGTAATCATTCTCCACAAACATTCTGCTGTCTCCCGCTTTTAGTATTTTGTCTTTCTTCCATAGTTTTATTAGAATCAAGTCCTTCTGCTGGTAGGACCGCATCCTTACTGCGACAGGTCTAGGCTGTTTTCTTATGGCTAGGTTTGGAGCATACACACGATGTGCCCGTTCAACTAACAGTTCCTGCTGTGGAATACCAGTCCAAATGTTTATTCATGCTTTCATAAAATTTAATGCAGTCTGTTCCTTCCAGCCTCTCTAGTATAGCTGAAAACTTCAGGTTTTCCCTATGTGCTCTGTCCTCTAATTCTATTTTTTTTTTAACATCTCTTCCTGAGCAGTCTCATATTCAGCCAGCCTTTTCTTCATTTCGACCTCTGACTTTTGCAGCTTTGTCATCTCATCTGAATATCTGTTTAAAGCTTCTTCCATTTGTTCCAGCCTTTTGTTGTTTGTGTTGATATACTCTACCAGTGTTTTGTTTATTTTAATCAGGTCTGTATGCAGATGTGTTACATTTTTCTGTAGGTTACTGGAAGTCATGTCTGAAGGTTGCATTGCTTGTTGCTGAACAGCTGCAGAACTCTCCCCAGTCAGTGTTTCTTCCTCACTTTTTGTAGCTAATTTTTTTTTCCAGTTCTTCTGTGTTGCTTTATTCTTGGCATCCAGGCAGTGTACTTATTAGCCACTTAGTGAAATTTACCCATAAACACAATTCTACTGGCCTTCTCTGCAGAGTTTCTGTTTTCACACTGGGAGAGCTAGAAACAAGCTGTTACTCAGTGTGCAGCCATCTTGGAAGTCCTTACAGCTTTATTGACAGGGATTCATAAAGGTTACCACAAAGTGTAGACTACATGTACGCTTAGTGTAATCGTTCTGAATGACTAGAATGCACAAAACGTGATAAGAATGTTCTTGAGTACATATCTTGTACACTTAGTGTAAGCTTTACTGAATCTGGCCCAAGGTCTGCAGATGTCTTCCTTAGCCTCGTAACTTCTTCCAGACAATTGGATGTTTCTTCAGAATAATCCTTACTAATAAAATCAAATTTCATATCATTAACAATTGCATTAAAGTCGTAATAATCAATAGTAAGGAGTGATGCTCACATTAATTGCCTTTGACTACATTCTTATACATATATATCTCCATATCTATGTATCTATATCAGTTACTCCTACTTTCTCTCCCCTTTCTTCATTCTTCGCTTTCCATTGCTCTTTTTTCCCCCTTTCCACCCCTCTCTTATTAGCCAAAGCATCAGGTATTTCTCCGATAGCTCCCTACTTTAACTCCATTTCCTAATCTCCCCCCAACTGCAAAATCTCTTTCCTTTTGCTTAGTCTTTTGCCATATTTAAAATGATTAATATCTTTACCATAGGTTATTACTGATTTTTTTTACTAGGTGTTCAATATCCTATGATTGTTGTTTAATAGTCACTGTATGATTTTATGACCTGACTTTATTTATCTTACATGTCGATTCTATTTGTTACTGCACTTCATGTGATAGTTGAATTAATAAACTACATAATATTATGTATGATAGAGCTTTTCTCCCTGGGCCTCCTCTGAAAACGGGATTCATGCCCAACTGGACTTTCCCAGCAAACAAATGCCAAATAAATAAAATACAGCTCTCTCTCTCTTATTTATATATATATATATATATATATATATATATATATATATATATATATACACATATATATATATCTGTGTGTGTGTAGATAGATATAGATATATACATGGACATATAGGGGTCCACTTTTTAATCTTGAAATACTTGAAATCTTCGAATTTTAGTATTTCGAGACTAAAACATCAAAACACAAAACTACACAATCACGAACGCTCAAAATCGAAACAAAAAAAAATATCCAACCCTCCCCCCAAAACAAAACATAAACATGTACGGAAACAGCACCATACCTCCCCCACATTTATATATATCAAGGTAGCGTTGTCGCCTCACAGTTAGACGTTGTCCATTCGATTCTCAGTTAGAGCGTCTTCTGTGTGGCGACATGCGTGAATGGGCATTCCTTTGTTGAAGGTTGTGCGTTAGGCCCGGCAAGCCAGCACGTAAAAATGTACTGCCAATTATTAGCGGACCGGAGTTCCGTTGTGGCGACCCCTAACCAGGAAAAAAACCGAAAGACACAACTCCGAGGTCAGACTAAGTAAAAAAAATACAAAAACACAAACACACCCTTACCTGCCCTACACTCCCATTGCAGTCATATTTATACTCACTAACACCACCCACACACACTACAATTGTACTAAATTCCCCACATACAGCACTTGCACACATACAGTCTCAACTACGTACCCCCAATCTACCCCTAAAACTCCCCACAAAAACTAAAACAAATACATTTCTACCTAAAACCCTTAAAAATTAAACACTTACCTGAATGTCCATAAATAAAAGAACATAACACAATATCCTTAAGGAGACAGTACACAATCACATACATACCACACTACACCTATTGTGCATTAGGGATACTAAGATTCTACATAGTGCAGTTTCGGAAAACTGCACTTTCGACATTATGGTCTCGAAATACTGAAATTCGAGATTTCAGTATTTCGAGATATAAAAGTGGATCCACGTGTTTCTCTTACACTATTTTTTGTACATGCTTGTACAAATATTACCAGAATTATCATGTGAGATGGTAATACTTTCAAAATCTTCCACTAATTTTTAGAAGCCTTAGAAAAACACAAAAATTCTATTGTACCCTGTAAATGATTAACAAAATCTGTAAGCTTCATCACTCTCACCCCATGTAAAGAAAATGCAACGTATGACTCTTAAATAAATATAAATATACTCTCCAAACGGACTATGTTTTAAAAAGAATTCTCTTTCCCATAAAGTCATAGTCATAATGGCACAGCTCAGTGGCGAATTTAGGCATGGGCGCAGGGGTGTGCGCCAGCCCCTTTTTAAACGTTTTTTTTTTTTTTTTTTTTTGAAATAAGATGCATTTTCTTCCCCAAGAATCTTGTCACCAAACGCGCCTAATACATTGGAGATGTGATTGGAGGTTGCAGTCAGATGATTTTTTTTTTTTTTATAACAATCCTCCCTTCAAATGCATCTCCATTGTTATTTTGGTGTATTGGTGAGAGATGTGATATAATCGCTGGGTAAAGTGTAGTTAACCTGTCAGACAGAAGATAGTCTGGTTTCATTTTAAAATAAAAATCACCCGTTGGACAAAGAGCTTGGAAACTGTTCTTCGAGTGATCTGCCTTGAGGTAAATTTTGCTAACCCTTTTATTTTACTGAAGTACCAATTTTCAAGCCGCCAAAAAAGTGGCACCATTGAGAGAGTGGCGTGTTTGATGCATTAACTACAACAGCATAATTATCCAGAGTCTTCGTTGTGGTCTAATGTTCCTCAAAGTTCCCTTTCTAGATATCCATGGTAAACAGAACTGAATGATACTCATTAAAAGAGCGATTCTATAAATAAAAACATATTACAGTTAACCTTTCTATTAGCTTCCTGGATGAAGTTGTTAGTAAGCTTTTAGTTCCACATTCTGTCCATTTGTTCCACATTAAGAGAGGCAATGTTTCTCATTTTGGAGATGGAAGAGTGAGAGCTATGGACAACTCAGGGATATGATTACTATTCATTCAGAAAGTTGAATGCCTTAAGACGTACTGAATCTAAATTTTATCTTCCATCTGAAGATGCTTAGACCTAGAATGCTTGCTTTTCTACTGGGTTAATTTTCACTCGATGCCTGTTACATTCACGTTAATTTTATGAAATGGTAAAACGATGTATATATTTTTTTTGTTTTGAAACAACCAGTAGGTTACCAGCACTGTGACCCAAAACTTTAAGATGAGACTGGCATGTGGATTACAGCCCACACAATTCCTGAAACTGCTGATGCTTTCCTTACAGGGGAGAGATCCGCTGTTTCACACCACGGCAGTTTGGACTTTACATATAGGGAAGTATTATAGAATGTAGCACTGTAAATAATTTGTAGTTCTTGTTCTTCATATGGAAGTCTGTGTGCTGACTGATTGCAGAAGTGAAGTACTGCAGAATGTCTGTTTTTCATGGAAGCGAATCATGATTTAATGGAGTTCACTGTCAAGAAACCTACTGCAAATGTGAAGTGGCGTTAATTGTGTTAGTGTCAATCAGCTTTAAATTACTTGAACACTCGATAGCTTCTTTTTTAGGGGCTGTTCTTTAAGCGCTGTTCAGAAAACCCAGTGTCCTGTCATACTTCTCTTATGGAGATTGCTGCTTATGGCCAGCTTTATGACTCTCTTCCTAACTGCAGAAACATGTAATTTCATTTATTGCATGTTAAATCGCTTGTAATCATCATTACATTCACATTTATTTTTCTGGCATTTGGTACATCTTAGAAAACGTCAAGCTAAGGGTCACCTTCTTCCTTGAAAAATTAAGTACTGGTGATGTAGCGTAGACCACAATAGAAACCAATCTTTTTACCCCAGGATCAACTTAGCTGTTTAGAAGATGGTTTGATGCCCCCCATCACAGTCAGAAAAGATGAAGAGTTATTGTCTAATGTCACTTCTACGTAGAGTAATTACAATACTCGCACACATATTTTGAGTTGCCCCCATTGTTACGTCATTATTACTTCTACTGGTGTTCAGGGCCAGCCAAGGAGAGAGAAGATTGCCAAAACTCAGGACATTATCTGTGTCTGTGTACGCGATTAATGCAAGAGCTTGAAGAGATAAAAGATGTGAAGGCATATTATCATTGTATGGTTGTCTAAAATTTGTTGCATAAAAAGTTAAGCAACTTGGGAATACAGCAACAGTGCTAGGCAAGCAGTAATGGGGACTATAAGATGGCTACTTATGTACATCTTTGAGTAGACACACTTAAAATTTATTGCCACCGTTTTCAAGCACTTGATAGTGGTCATGTCACTAACTGAGCAGGGCTATACATGACAACCTTGGTGTAAATTTATGCTGACCCATGTAATCATCAAGTCTAGCCTTAAAGGTAACTAAAGTAGTACTTTGTATGACCTATAGTGGTACTGTAGTCCATAGACTGGGAATACATTCAGTTAGGAACTTGTTCCTCCAGGAAGTCTTGTTTATTTGGTGGTGTACATTTAGGTCTTTTGGGTGGTTGTTTGCAGAGCCACACTGGTTTTTGCAAAGAAATAGGAAATCAAAAGATTTTATTTTTTCAGTGCTTGAATGAGAGACAGAGCAGGTGGTAGGCTAATGAGTATAAGGAGCATTGTGCTAATGTGTAGGAATTGGATGATTATGTGCATAAACCGCTTTTCAGAGAAATGTGAACAGTTGAACCCTTTCAGTCAACAAGACAGTCTGACTTTTTTTTAACTTATCTGAGATTGTGCCACCTCTTGAGTTCTGTATTAATTTAGGGATGCAAAATGATGAAAAATAATATAAGGTTCCACAGCCATAAGAGCTTGTAACTCTGAAACTCTCCTGGCAGAGGTTAGTGCTAACAGGATAGCTGTCTTCCAAGATAAAAACTTGATGTCAGAAGAAGCAGCAGGCTCAAAAGGAGGCAAGGTTAGTTTTTCCAAAACATAGTTGAGATCCCAAGCAGGAATGGGAGGAGATCTAGGAGGTCTTAAGTTCTTAGCTCCTCTGAGAAACTGTCTCATGAGCTGGTGGGAAAAGATGGGAGGGTCTGTATTATAATGAGCAGAAATAGCAGAGGCATGTATCTTAATGGAAGAGAAAGAGACCCTTATGTAAGAGATCTGTCAGGTAAAGTAAAATTAGAGTAATGTTAGGAAGAAGAGGATCAGAATCCTGAGCCTGCATCCAGGAACAAAACCTTTTCCATTTTCCTGCATAAGATTTTCTAGTGCTAGGACGTCTGGCTTCTAAAATGACATCCATAACCTGCTTGGGTAGGAAAGAAGAAATCAAAGGCCCTGGATTAACCAGGCCGCCAGGCAGAGAGTTCTGACATGAGAGTGTAGAACCTGATCCTGATGTTGGGACAGAAGGTTCGGAGACTGAGGTAAAACCCAAGGGGGCTCCAGACATAGGTTTTTTAGAGTTGGATACCAAAACTGCAGAGGCCAATTTGGAGCCAGCAAAATTATCATCTTGGGCTTATCCTGTTTTATCTTCAATAAAACCCGTGGAAGAAGAGGAAGAGGCGGAAAGGCATATCCCGAGAGATTCCTCCAACTGAATGACAGGGCATCCACTTTCCAAGCTTCTCTGTGGAAAGTCCTGGTGCAAAAATTCTGTAGTTGATTTAGATGGGATGCAAAGAGGTCTATGTGAGGACATCCCCAGACTGCTGTTATCATCCTGAATATTTTGGTGTCCAGCATCCACTCGTGTGGATCCGAAAGGTTTCTGCTCAAACTGTCTGCCAGGAAGTTTTGTTTCCCTGGTAGAAACTGAGCTTGAAGATCCAGATTGCAAGCTAGAGCTGTGTTCCATAGATCCATGGCTAGTCTGGAAAGGGGGTAGGAATGAGATCCCCCTTGCTTGTTTATGTACCACATAACTGTGGTGTTGTCCATCCGTATTAGTAGTTGTCCTGGTTGTAAGAGATTCCTGAAGGCCAATAGAGCTTTCTGAACAGCTAACATTTCCTTTAAGTTGATATGCAGGTGCTTCTGATCCTTTGTCCAAAGGCCCTGCAGACAATTGCCCTGAAAATGGGCTCCCCAAGCATAATCCGACACGTCCGTGGTTAGAATCTGAGTGGCAGGAGGCAGACGGAAGGGTTTCCCTTTGTTTAGAGCACATGCCCTGGACCACCAAAGAAATTCCTTTTGAAGGCAAGGAAGGACGGAGATCAGTATGTCCAAACTGTGGCAATGCCATACACTTTTTAGGTACCACTGTATTTTCCTCATGTGTAGTCTTGCATATGGTACGAGAAGGATGCAGGAGGCCATGTAACCCAAAGCCTGCAGGAATTTCCTTGCAGATAGTTGAGTTAAAGTTGCCAAGGTTCTGAAAGTTGAAGCCAGCTGTAATTGTTTTTCGGATGTCAGAAATGCCATCTGGGTTGTGGTGTTTAGAAGAGCACCCAGAAAAGTTATCTGTTGTGATGGTGTTAAATTTGACTTTTTTATGTTTACAGAGAATCCCAGGAACTTGAGAAGGTTTTGTACAAATTCTAGATGCTGGAGTAAGACATCCTTGCTGTCTGCCTGAATTAGACAATCGTCCAGATAAGGGTAAATTTGAATTCCCTTGAGTCTGCAGTAAGCTACTACTGGAGCCAGGCATTTGGTGAAGACCCTAGGCGCAGTAGACAATCCAAAGGGCAGCGCAGAGAATTGAAAGTGCCTCGATCCGGCCTTGAACCTGAGGTATTTTCTGCGATCCTGCCTGATGGGAATGTGTAAATATGCCTCCTTTAAATCCAAAGTTACCATCCATGCATCTTTGGACAGCATTGGAAGTAGCTGCTGTAGAGTAAGCATCTTGAATTTTGGAATCTCTAGGAAGGTGTTCAAGACCGACAGATCCAGAATGGGTCTCCATGAGTTTTGCTTCCTTGGGACTAGAAAAAGCCTTGAGTAAAAACCTTTTCCCATCTCTGAAAGTGGAACCAGTTCTATGGCATTCATAGCCAAAAGAGCTTCCACCTGGTTTAAGGCCTCCGTCCACTGATGTTTTGGAAGGTCTGGCCATCCGCTTGGCCTTGGCAAGGTATGAAAATGGAATTTGTAACCTCTTAAAACCACATCCAAAACCCACTTGTCTTGGGTTATTTGAGTCCAATTTTGATAAAAAAGAGAGTTTTCCTCCGAGAGGGGCTTCCAGGCAAGAAGTTCCTGTAGCCCAACAGAGGGAGTCATTGAGTTTGTTTCCTTTGAGTTTGTGACCTGTCCTCTCCTCCCCTAGGGGTGGAAGCAGTCCACGGTCTTGGTCTATAAGAAGCTTGTGTTTGAGGCCTTCCCCTGGAGCGTCTATATATACTCCTCTGAGGCCTGTCTGAAGTGGGAAAGGACCAATTTTTTGAAGGCCAATTCCTGCTAAATCTAGGTGGCTGTACTTGTAAGAAACCTTTAACTGTTTGCATGGATTTCGCCTTATCCTCCATCTTTTTAATCACCTCTTCAGCTTTTGATCCAAACAAAACATTATGCTGAACAGGAGCATCCAATAATTTTAGGCAAATTCTGTTCCTTTAGCCATGCATGCCTTCTAATAACTGTGCCAGAGGCCGCAGCCCTACAAGAAGCCTCCAAGGCATCAAATCCACAGTGTAAACCATGCTTTCCAACTTGTTCAGTGGCATGCAATAAGTCATGTAATTCCTTATCTGCACAGGCAGAAATGGAAGTAAGCTTTTGTTTTAAAACAGACAAGAGAAATTGCTGGTATTTAAACATATGAAACTGACAGTTTAAAGCCCTAATGGACAAAGTAGCAGAAGTGTACACCTTTTTGCCCCATCTCTCTAAGGATCGAGAATTCTTTTCAGTAGGAATGGGATTTTTGGCAGAAGCAGCCTTAACTCCCTTAGGACCCTGAGAAATGGTTTCAGGGTCAGCAGAAGGGTTCTTGTATAAAAACTGATGGGAATCAGGAACCCTGTAATATCTATCAGGCTTAACAGGAGCAGGAGGAAAAGAGTCAGGGGTTAAGTTAGCCTCCGAAAAGGCATCATCCACAATATCCAAAACAGGAGGAATAGCCAGGGGTCTATGTTGGGGAAGAAGAAGAAAATCCCTCAGTCTTTTCTTAGATTCTGAGAACTCCTGTCCTTCCCAGTGGAAATGTTCCCTCATTTCATGCAAAGTTTCCCCAAAAGAGAAATCCTCAGGGGGAGAAGCTGAAGGAATGGATTCTTCAGCATAAGAATCCTCATAAGGAGGGAAAGAATATTCCTAATCAGAAGAAGAAACTGAGGAAACAGAAGCCTGATCAGAGGAATCATAATAAACATCCTGCCTTGGCCTTTTATCTGGAGGGGGATGTGAACCCCTAATCATAGTAAGTAAATCCTCCGCCATCTTGAGTAACTGTTTCTGTGACTTGGGAGCCGGTTCAGAGGAGGCCTGTGTTGTAGTCTTTGATTTAGAAGGAGTCTTTGCCTTTGTCTTTGGCTTTGCCTTTATTAGAAGCTGAGTAGGCCTGAAAACCCCTTCGGAAGCCGGTACCTGCACAGCGGCTCCGGACCCATCCGAAGGGGCATTGTCGGAAGGTCCTGCAACAGAAATATTTAAAGGCCTGGTTGGCTCCTCATGAGAGTCCGTTTCGGCCGTCGGTTCTGAAATGGCCGACGACAGGGGCTGCAAAAGCGCCTCACTGACGACGGCCGAACCTGAAGCTGGCTCCGCTTGTGCGCTATCATC
Source organism: Protopterus annectens (assembly GCF_019279795.1). Lineage (NCBI taxonomy): Eukaryota > Metazoa > Chordata > Ceratodontiformes > Protopteridae > Protopterus > Protopterus annectens. Next base: position 1,671,091,597 of record NC_056732.1, read on the forward strand.
AGATTTGGACCTTGGAGGCCTGTCTTTATCCTTGCGACGTTTGTGAACTCCGGTAGCGGGAACCGTATCCGACATTTTGTAGTTAAAGCGACTACCGAAGTAATGAAAAGCAAAATCGTACCTGCGTTTAATCGTACATTGATTGAATCTAGCACAAAACCGACAACTAGCTACGTCGTGGTCAGGGCCTAAGCAAGGAATACAGTAAGAATGAAAATCCTTATGAGGTATTTGCTTCCCACATGAAATACAATTATTAACTTTTTCTGACATCGGAGTGGAGCAAGAAAAAAGTTTCCCCAACGAGGTACTTAGCTTTGAATGGAGAAGAAAGTCTTCAGACTGAAGTTTATCAGGAAAAATTGTCAGGAATCAGCCGACCGGCACTTGCGAACTGCTATCACTGCACGGCAAGAAAGACTGGAGAAGATGGCGTCGGCTGTCAGCTTTATACTCCTGGCGCTCTGATGTCAGGGAGCATGGTTGAACAGCCGACGCCGGACCCAGACTTTGGGATTCTGGCCAACCGAGGGCTGCCTGCCGGCAGGGGAGAACCCTACTGTCATGACTGCAACAGTGAAACACGATGAACATGTAACAAATACTCATTGACAGAGGTCAAATATGAATACAATTGTGTTTGCCGTCGTGTGTGCTTCAAGATAAAATATTTTGATACCTTGTATGTAGCATGGTTTTGGAATTTTTACTGCAAATATGAATAAGCAATATTTGACGTCTAGATGAGAAGTAGAAGGTAACTGCAGAAACGCCTGGAGATGCAAAGAGGTATTAAACAACTCTGCTTTAGCATTGTTCCTGATACATACTAGCTGCTTATTTGCAGTCAGTATGATAACTTTTGCAAAAATCATTTTGAAATGTGTCTGTAAAGGTGAAATGGTAATCACATAACTTGAAGATAAGATCATCTGGCTAAAATATGTATTTAAATGAAGAAGTTCTGAGAGCAAGTTAAAAAAAAAAAACTGGTAAAAGAACCCAAGACTGAGCTTTAGGAAACTAAACACAGAGGAGGCTCAGAAGCAAAAAAAAAAAAAAAAAAAAAGTTAAGACCTACAGTGGTAGTGTTCGTAAGCAGCACTCGTAGTATGCAGAACAGCGCAAGTAGCTTTGCATACTACAAAAGTGTTTGAGTCATATAGACCTCATTGCTCAGAAGCATAGTCCTGCTGTACAGAGCAGCAAGGATTGTTACTTCCCTATGTAGGTGTGAGCTGTACTGTTCAGGTACTAGGGCAACCTTCTGAGCTGCTGTGCAAGGACTTGTGTAGTATAGTGATTCATAGTTATCCTACAGTACAAGATCCTTTTGGAGCAGTCTCTCACATACTTCTCTGCCACTCACGACTTCCTCATACATTCATTAAATGAAGCTTTTACTAATTTATCCAAACATCTGTGCCTGTGGTATATATTTTGTGTCACATAACAATAACATACATTTCACTTTGGTTACTTCCACCTTCAGAGGGTTTCTTTCCAAGTTTATAACAATGCATATGCCTGGTATGACATGGAAGGAGAGTGATGTGACTTGGTATGGGCAACCAATCATCTTTTCCAGGCATGCATTGAAAATACTTGTACTGTCTTGTACATGTGCTGTGTGCTGCACAGGAATTACCTATTTCTATTACCATATCCACAGCAACATTATGTGCAACTGAATGTAAACTGATGTTTTTCCACAGGTGATGTTAGAGCTTCTTAAGGTAATCTTTTCACAACCACCAAACCCAGTGTCCCACTTTCCCACTTTCACCCGGTAGTCAACTAACTAGACTGCGCCCCCTCCCCCCTTTGCAAATTCCTGGATCCGCCACTGCACCTATTGTCACATGGTGCCTCCTTCTCTAATCCCGTTTTTTTTTTTTTTTTTTTAAATAAAGCTGATCAGCAAATATAAATACATTGTTTTCAAAGATTAATTCTAACACACAAGTGACATATTTGTATTAGATGTACATGTAGATAATGTGTGTATGCTTTCTACACCAAAATTATCAGGAATAATGGTAAACAAATACAAGGAAATGACATCTAGTGTTAGGAAACAAAATCTTTATGTAGAGTAGAAGTGCACCGTTCTGGCTAGTGTCAAACAATATCGTGAGAGCATCATCTAAAAGAGGGTGTAAAATATTTGCAATATATCTTGATAAAAGTCCTGCAATCCAGCCATGTCCAGAAACTACACGACACATACAGGGATTTACTGAATCTTCAGTAAACCATCATACAGAATACCAATCAAAGCAAGATTACAAGGTTATGACAATTTTAGCAGGCAGGCTAGCAATAATATTAACAATAACATCAGATCACTGTGGTTTTATAGAAGGTAGGCAAACATTTAACACTAACAAGACGTTGATAATTCAACAATAAGCTACAAGTAAAGAAAAAGCGGCAATATCAAAAAGCTTGGATGCAGAAAAAGTCTTTGATAGCCTAAATTGGAAATTCTTGGAAGGTCTGCTAAGAGAAATGGAATACCCAGAAATATGGATATTAAGTACAGTTTAAAATATAAATAGCTGATCCATAGCCCTTTTAAAGACTTTTTAAGCAGAGGGTTGTCAGATGCAACAGAGTTGCAGAGGGGAACAAGACAAAGGTACCAGCTCTCACCACTGCTCTTTGCACTTTATTTAGAACCCTCAGGTTAGATATTAGGCTGTAGGACATTTAATGTTATGCATAGGATATGGACAAGAGAAGTCAGCCATATTTGCAGATGATATTATACTTTACTGACGCTGAAGAGATCAGGGTACACTGTTTGGGAAATTAAAATAGTTTCATAGTTTAGTACTAGGCTATCTGCCCTGGGGCATTTGTAAGCCTAGCCATAGTGATGTGGCTTTCGCCACCCCATGAAATGGTACAAAAATGTACAGAATAGATTTAGAATACTGTGCCTCTGTCTAGTAGTGACACAGTGAAGGTCCCCTTATATAATAGAATTAGTTTACTGTGCCCCTGTCTAGTAGTGACACAGATGTGACCCCTGGGGTAAACTTACGATCTCCCATCCACTCATCAAGATTTCTCTTGAAGACAGTTAGTGAGGGGCTCTGCCTAACATGAACTGGGATTCTGTTCCAGAGCATAGGAAGCCTCTGGGTTATGAATCTATCCCTCCAGCATGTCCTATTCATACTTGTGCCGAGGTTTAAGTATTTAGCTCTCGCGGTTCTGATGGATTTGGATTTTTTGAGGTGGAGCATGTCCATCAGTTCCTGATTGGACATGGCCTTGTACATCAGGCACAGATCACCTCTGAGCAGGCGGTATGCTACTGAATAGAGCTGGAGTTTCTTTAGTCTGGCAGAATAAGACATATGTTGGAGACCCTTGATCCTCTTGGTGAGGTACTTTTGTGGTCTCTCCAGCTGTTGCAAATGCCGGGTGAGGTACATACCGAATGGGTCATTGTACTCAATCATGGGTCTGATGAGGGAGGAGTATAGGGGTACAATGACATCCTTGGATCTGGATGTGAATCCCTTCATGATAAGGTGTGCAAGGTAGAATGTCTTTCTAACCACTTTGGCAACGTGGGTGTCAAATGAGAGGTCGCTGTTGACTTGGGTCCTTTGGTCTCTGATTACATTTTCCATACTCAGTGGGTTGCTGTCTATGTGATAACTTGTGGGTACTTTGTTTTTCCCAAAGGGGATGACTATACATTTTTTGGCATTTAGTTTAAGGCCATGACTTCGGCACCAGTTGTCCATTTCTGAGAGGCCTTTTTGTAGGATGTGTGTGTCCGCTGGTGTATCGACTATGGCACCTAGTTTGCAGTCATCTGCAAACTTTGTCAACCACAACCCTCCCATGTTTGCTTTAACATCTGAGAAATAAATGCCGAACAAGAGGGGTCGGTCCCAGGACAGATCCCTGTGGGACACCACTTGTGACTGGCTTTGAGTCTGACATTGCTCCAGCGATTTTAACTTTATGGGTTCTGTCCTTTAGCCAGTTTGCAACCCATCTAGTGACATAAGGGTTTACATTTAAGCTGTTGAACTTATCTATGATGCCTGAGTGGGGTATTATGTCGAAGGCCTTAGCCAAGTCCAGGTAGGCTGTATGGACTGCTTTGCACTTGTCAATGGCTCTAGTGACGGTTTTGAAAAAGTCAACCAGGTTCAAAAGGCAGGATCTGCCCTTTACAAAGCCGAACTGGGTGGGATCAAGTGTCTGTAGGTCCCCAATGTCTCTGTTTATGAGTTCCATAATGATTCTTTCCATAGCTTTGCAGACCAGGCTGGTTAAGCTTATGGGGTGGTAGTTCCCAGGGTCTGTAGAGGTACCCCCTTTGTGGAGTGGGACCACTGTTGCTGTACGCCAGTGTTCAGGTACATATCCTGTAGTAAGGCTAAGGTTAAATAGCATTTTTATGTGCGGGTTTAGCTCCTCTTGGAGTTCACGTAGCACGCAACCCGGGATACCGTCAGGTCCCACTGATGCTGTGTTTTTAGCTTTGCTGAGGGCGGCTCTCACCTGGAGATCTGAGATGACAGGGAGATTACATTCAGCTGGGATAAGTATTTCTTCTTTTGGGGGAGAGGGAGGGGAGAAATTTGCACTGAACCTGTCAGCCAGAATGTTGGCAATATCTGTGGGTTCAGTGTATTTTTTGTTGTTGTGAACTAACTCTGAGCATATCTGAGGGTTTCCGCCCAGGTTTCTAACATAGCTGAAGAAGGCTTTGTGGTTATCTTTAGTGTCCTTAGCGATTTTTCTCTCAAAGTTGGCCTTGGATGTTTTATTGAGAGACCGTAGTTTTCTGCTAGTGTTGATCAGAGATGTCTTCCTTTTATGGGATTTTGCTCTGTCGTGCAGTAGCTTCCTTCTTTTGTTATACAATTTGTTAATGGCTGAGGTCCACCAGACAGGACACTTGCCTTTGGTGGAGAGGGACTTGGATTTATTTGGGATTGCATGATCCATGCATTCTTGGAGATGTCCATAGAAAGCATTTGTGAAGGATTCAGCATTGTGGGATGTGGTATCCACTGGCCCAGTGGGCTTAAAGGATACCATCTCAGTCTTAAGAAGAGTGAAGTCTGCTTTTGAGAAGTTTTTCACTATGGTCTTTTGTGCTGGGGGTGGAGGTGGGATATGTATATCCAGGGTGATTTCTTGTGGTCAGATCTCACTAGTGAGGGGTATACCTCCGGTGTGGAGCATTTTGTCCCCATGTTTGTGATGATCAGGTCTAGTATATTATCTCCCCTAGTGGGAGAGGTGACTAGTTGTTCCAGTGCATTTGAATTTATGAATTCCAGGAACCTTTGGGCTAGGGTGTTAGGGCTAGAATAATGTACCCAATCTATGTTAGGCTAGTTGAAGTCTCCCAGTATGATGGTATTTTGTGATACAGTCATATCCTCCAATGTCTTCAGGAAGGCTGAGTGGGGTTCCTGAGATTGGGAGGGTGGTCTGTAACATGCTACCAGTTGTATAGCAGTTTTGCCTATGGTTAGTTGCACCTGTATGGTCTCCGATGCTTCATGTGTTGCTACTAACCTGGAGGTGTGGGTGTCCTTGATGAATATGGACACTCCCCCTCCCTTTGTGGTTCGGCCCGGGTTTTGGGGCGAAAAGCATGATCTGAGGTATAGCCTGGTAGCACTGGGGTGCTCTCAGGAGCCTTGAACCAGGTTTCAGTTACTGCACAGACATAGATGTTCTCCATACTGAGGAGTGCATCGAGTGCCTGCATCTTGAGATTTAGACTTTTGGCGTTGAGCAGCATTACCCTTAGTTTTTTTCCATTTTTGTTTTCTAAGGAGGTGGGTTTGTCTTTTGAGCCTTGCCTAAAAAAGGCACTATGGGGGTGGCAAGAGCCTTAGCCAATATCCGGAAGCCCAGTGGTGACAGGTGCAAGCCGTCCCTTGCGAAGCAGCGTGGCTTATCCAACATGTCATCCTAAGCAGACAGACATTGGATCCCCTTAGAATGACACCAGTACTTGAGCCAATTATTAAAGCTGATCATCTTGTCTTTGTATTGTGGCATCATTCTTGGTGAGGGCAAGATGCTGCTCAGGGTCAGGGTCATACCAGCCTGGGCTACATAATCAGAGAGCTCCTCTAAGTCTCTTTTCATGTAGTCCAGGGAGGTACGTCTCAGGTCATTCACGCCAGCATGGACAATGACGGAGTCATATTTGTACTTGCTTTGGAATGACCTGAATGCGTGTGTTATGTGGCGGATCCTAGCTCCCGACAGGCAGCTCACAGTCACCCTCTCCTTGTTCAGCCTGGTAAGCGGGACATCAGTGTGTCTGACTATAGAGTCACCTATTACAAGTGTATCAGGCATGGTGTTTGGCCTTAAGGGCTGTGATTGATTGACACACTGATTTATTGAAGTATGTGTTGCATGTGTTTTGTTTTGAGGTGGTGGATTTTTGGATGCCTGCTTTGGGAGCCTCTGTTGTTTTGGTAAGTTTTTTATTAGAGCCTCCGAGTATGTCTTTGTGTTTTTATGTGTTTGGTTTGCAGTGGTGGTAGGTCTATGTGGGACTGGGTTTGTTGTGTGTGTGGTTACCATCTCCTCCTGTCTGGTCATGCCAGCCCTGAGTTGAGAGAGTTCAGCCTCCAGTTTGGCTATATAGTTGCATCTCTCACATGTATTTGTGTTTGTTGGGAGGAGGAGAGGGTTGTCTGTGTACATGAGACAATTGTAGCATTGTCTCAAGATACCCAGATTAACCAGCTGAACTGGAGAGGGCGCCAGTAATCTACCACTCGACATGCTAGAACAGTATAAGGGAGTGCTGTGCCTTTAAGGGAAGTGGATATTCACAGGGGTGGTAGGTGGATGTAGTGCTTACTTAGTATGAGAGTGCTTACTTAGTAGAGAAGTTTTGAGAACAAGTGCTAGGCTTATAATATAGCGAGTAGTCTGATTATACTAAGAGTAGAGCTTCCTTAAGGGAAAATTTGAAGAGCAGACTTGGTGGAGCCAGAAGTTGTTTAACCGGTGCTGCGCTATGCGCACAATCGCGCAAAGCCTCGCAAATGCGGATTTTAAACAGGGAACTTCAAAAGAGCTAGAAATGGTCCAAAACAACCAATTACTACTGCTCTTGTGCTGAGGTCACTTCCTACAGGGACAGGTAGGCTGCTCAAGGCTCCCCACTCCCACTGGTGAGCAAAGAAACTTCCTTCTATCCAAGTAAGGTAATGGACAACACAGGAACTACACCACAGCCCAGAATACAGCAAATTATACAATAAGTTGGCAGGTTACAAGATAAATGCAACAAAAACTACAGTCTTGAAATATGTGTCATGCATGACTTAGTCAAAGAGTTTCTGTACCCATGGGGTTATGAAAGTATTTCCTAGCTAGAAACTGTCCTGAAGAAAGATTTACAACAGGTGGTTGCAGGGAAATCTGGGAGAAAACAGGGAAAATAAGTAAGGAAATGGATTTTTCTGGATGATCACAGTACAATTCAGGCTGCTAAAAGTTTTTTTTGTGCCACTGGTGTTATACACTGGACAAGCATACTTGTATCAACCGGAATCTGTCAGAAGCTTAAGAGTGAACTAAAAGTTATTTTGGGAAGGTAAGAGAAACAGGGTGAAATAGGAGAAGTTAATACTCCCAAAAGAGGGAGTTATGTTAAATATATCAAGTTAGATGAATGATTTTGACACAAAATCAAAACTGTAGATCTAAATAAGAAAGTAATGATGGGTATTTGGGGGGGGGGAGCATGACAAATGCCTGGGAAATAGGAGAAAATAGGAAGTAGGGGGTAGGTATGCACAATAATATTAGAAATTATTTTTTTGATCCTCTTATTTTTCATCCCAGCAGCCAAGCCCACCAGTGCCTCATGTCCATGCTGGGTCTACCAGCAAATCTCTTTACCCTCCAGACTAACTCCAGTATTGCTGGGGCTGATTGTGGATCTCAATGGCATCCTGGGGGCTTCAGTGTCTGCTTCTATCTTGGGCGGGGTACTTTATATACGCTACCCAATCCCATCCCCACATGCTTATCGACTATGCCCGAGGGCTATGGGTATGCTACCAACAACAGAATTGGGGGAAAAAACCCTGTGCTACCAAACAACTAAAGCCCAAGCAATGAACCTGAAGGAAAACCCCCCAGCATGCATTTGAAATGGTTCAGACTTCAGTTCTAATCAACTGCTTCATGGACTGCAAACAAACTATGAAGCAATTTCAGGCTAAATGAACAACATCCACACCACGCACGACAGATTGATAACAAGAATAGAGTGATTACTGTTGTTAAATTCCTCTGAGAAACCCATAAAACCTCATTCAGTTCAGAATTAACATTTTTCTGTATCAGAACACAGCACTGTTTGCATCTCAAGTCCAAAAAAGTCAATCTGAGAGTCAAGAGGCTTTATATTTCTTGCAACAAATTAGTCTGTTTACATACAGCCAATTTCATAACTTAAGCAAGCTGGCAGAACACTGACAGGATTTTAACTGCTTAGCTTCATGCAAATTCCCCATTTTCGGAAAGCATTACATGCAAATTCCTCCTTTTTGGAAAGCATAACCATTCTACCTCCTTCCTTTAGCTGCAAACGATTCCTTCCCAGATACTCCTAATGATGAGCTTAGCCATATGAAAAGCTAAAGCAGAAACTCTTGACATGTACAAATTGGATGTATACAAACACCAAAGGGAAGGCAAACACTGTTTTTCTAACCTGTTACCTCTTAATATTTTGTTGTCAAAAAAGCTTATGAGGGAGCACACTAAGTTCTTACAGGAAAGATGGAGACAAAGAAATGAAAAAAGCTTTAAAACTTTTATCCAGTAGTTTTACTAATGGCACCTGAGAAAGGTGATGGAATTGCTTTTACATGAGAGATCTCCAAGGCAATTTTCTGTTACTATACCCGCATTAACTGTGGCTGCTGTGAACAGTCTGAAAGAAATTTTGCTGACTTTGACATGATACCTGCAGGTATTACCGATCTCTTTACAACTTTTTTATTTTTCATTTATCCTGTTGTTGAATGGGTTAGTTCCGCTAGGGTAGTAGCCACGTTTTAGGGGAATCCTGATGCAGTATTTATACTTCTAGGGGAAATTTGGCCAGGGCATCAGGGAAACTTCCCCTATTCGTTTTGATGGGTGTTGTGGAATCTTACATCCACCTGAGCTACACCAACTCAAGCAAATGGGATCTCGGTTTAATATCTCATTTGAAAGATGACACTCAGGAGTGCAGTACACCCCTTATGCTGCACTGCAGTGTCAGCTATCCATCTATCTGGTGTAGGAATAGAATCAACAACCTTCAGCAGCAAAGGCAAGTGTGTTATCTGTTGCACCACTGCCAGGGTGAAGCAGAGCTCATGCCTAAAAGGTCAAGCTCTAGATGTTGTTACAATTTACAACCTCAGCTTATAAACTCTGCAGTCAAGCAGTATATGGATGCAAACTTGCATCACCTGCAAGTTTTAGAAATTTTGAGGATATAAAGTACATTACAGGAAAGACAGATGCCTTCAGCTGAGAAAGAAGTTTCCTGATTTGTAGCCTGCTAGCCCTCTTGTAGCCAAACATTTATACAAGGAAGCACATTAAGCTATAATGGAGTTGCATCCTGTCTAGAGTTAGTTTCCCTGTCTTGCGCTCACTGAGTGCTGGGATAGGCTCCAGCCCTCCTATGACCAGAAACTGGATACAGACAGAGAGTTCTGAAGAATGAACAAGTGAACGTGCAAAGACAGGTCCACAGAACCATGAGACATTTTTGTACTTTCCCAATCCAGGATCCATAGAAGTGTACAAATGTCTCCAACGGTGGTGAGCAACAGCTCCCTATAATCGGCCACTAAAAGCATTTTTTCTAACAAAAGTACATCATTCAACATTTCTATACGTGGAAAGACATTACTACTAGAGACTGACTTTTATACACACTCCTAAAGGCAATGCAAAGAAGACACCCCTAAGGCAGGAAACATGACTGACGACTTGAGGCTAACCAGTCTGGACATTCTAGAAAAGGCAAAATAACATGCAAAGTAAACATTTTGAAAGATTCCACTGCCTCTATTTCTAAGTGTCATAATGTCCAAAATTAGACTCCACCCTTCATCTCTACTGTCAGAAAGAACATGAAACAGAAATTAGGGCCTTTCTGCCCAAGGACCATCTCAACTGCTTGACACCTTAATGAATAGAGGATTCCCTGCTTTTCTGGATAAGGAAAGTATGGAACACTTTGTAAATGTCAAGGACAGCTGTGGTTTTATTACCCAGAAGCCATATTGAGAGCTGTTGCAATATGCTGACATGACCCGCTCCTTACATCTTGAGGGTATACCTGAGCATTTAGTCACCCAGACAGGTGTCTTAAATTTACCACTGGGCCTGTGGAGAAGTCTGTCACAAAACAAAAGCACTACTACTCTGTAATATATTGCATTCACTGGTAACCACAAAAATGCACTGCTGGAGTAAAGCCAAACACCGGACTGCCAAACCGTATCTAAATACTTTATTATATAACAAGCAACATAAAACGCTTAACAAATCACCGCGTTTTTCATCTATTCACACAGACTTCATCAGACAAACAAATAATTAATTACATCACTTATATACTGTCAATTATATTTGAATTGTCCAATAGCTTTTGATTATTCCAACTCTAATATATAAACATATAAACATACCTCTCTAAGTGCTGGCAATCATAATATACATGACATGGATTTCACCAAGTTCCAAACGTTATTTCTTTCTTTTGTATATTGTGTATTTTCTCCAAATAATAAATATCTGGATCTTATTGATCCCACCAAAGGTTCACGTTAATAAAAAGTATAGAATCATTTTGATGAAACTCAAATCTAAGTAAACTAAAAACTCATTGTAACTATTCACTGTATAACACCACCCCCAAGTGGACACCAATATTATTATAACCAATAACACATCATACAAAACCAAACTGAATGCATAATGCAGGAAGTCAACACATAAAATGAATAAAAAATGTATATGAACTGTATAATAATATTAAATATGTATAAATAAATATATTATATAAATAACAATGATAAAATACATAAAAATATGTGTGTATAAAATAACATAAAACATATATACAATATTTAGGTTCATACTAGGCTATCTGCCCTAGGGCATTTATAAGGCTAGCCAGAATGTGTTTGGCTTTCGCCACCCATTTTAAATTAATTTTGCTATGACCTTTTTCGAGTTTAGTATACTGTGCCTCTGTCTAACAGTGACACAGAAGTGATACCCGGGATAAACCTACGATCCCCCATCCACTCATCAAGATTCCTCTTGAAGAGAGGAAATGAGGGACTCTGCCTAACCTGGACTGGGATTTTATTCCAGAGTGAAGGGAGCCTCTGGGTTATGAATCTGTCCCTCCAGCATGTCCTATTTATTTCAGTGCTGAGGTTCAAGTCTCTCGATCGCGTAGCTCGATGGGATTTGGATTTTCTGAGGTGCAGCATGTCCATTAATTCCGGGTTGGGCATGGCTTTATACGTCAGGCACAGATCACCTCTGAGCAGGCGGTATGCCACTGAGTAGAGCTGGAGTTTCTTTAATCGGGCAGCATATGGCATCTGCTTGAGCCCTTTGATCCTCTTGGTGAGGTACTTTTGGGGTCTTTCCAGTTGCTGCAGGTGTCTGGTAAGGTACATCCCAAAAAGGGCATTGTACTCAATTATGGGCCTGATGAGGGATGAGTAAAGAGGCACGATGACCTCCCCTGATCTAGATGTGAATCCCTTCATGATTAGGTGGGCTATATAAAATGTTTTTCTAACCACTTTGGCCACGTGGTTGTCAAATGAGAGATTGCTATCAACTTGGGTCCCCAGGTCCCTAATTACTTCTTCCGTGCCAATGGATTACCACTTATGTGGTAATTTGTGAGCACTTTGTTTTTGCCAAAGGGGATGACTATACACTTTTTGGCGTTTAGCTTGAGGCCATGGCTCTGGCACCAGTTGTCTGTTTCTATGAGGCCCTTTTGGAGGATGCTTGTGTCGGCTAGAGAGTTGATTATGGCGCCCAGTTTGCAGTCATCTGTGAACTTGGTCAACCACAGTCCTTCAGTGTTGGCCTGTACCTCTGAGAAATATATACCGAACAAGAGAGGTCCCAGGACTGAGCCTTGTGGGACGCCACTTGTAACTGGTTTGGAGTCTGACATGGCTCCAGCAATTCTAACCATGTGGGTTCTGTCCTTGAGCCAGTTTGCAACCCATCTAGTGACATAGGGGTTTATATTTAAGCTGGTGAGCTTATCTATAATGCCCGAGTGGGGTATTGTATCGAAGGCTTTTGCGAGGTCCAGGTAGGCTGTGTGGACCACCTTCCCCTCGTCAATGGCCTTGGTGACTGTTTCAAAGAAATCAACCAGGTTTAAGAGGCGGGATCTGCCCTTAACAAAGCCGAACTGGGTAGGATCCAGTGTCTGTAGGTCCCTAATATCTTTATTTATAAGGTCCATGATGATCCTTTCCATAGCTTTGCAGACCAAGCTAGTCAGACTTATGGGGCGATAGTTTCCAGGATCCGTTGAGGCACCACCTTTGTGGAGAGGGACCACTGTTGCTGTACGCCACTCTTTGAGTACATATCCTGTAGTAAGGCTGAGATTGAACAGTAGTTTTATGTTTGGGTTTAGCTCTTCTTGGAGTTCATGTAGGACGCAGCCCGGGACACCGTCTGGTCCCATTGATGCTGTGTTTTTTGCTTTGGAGAGGTCGGCTCTTACCTTGAGCATCTGAGATGTCGGGGGGCAGCACTCTGCTGGGATAGATATTTGTCCTTTTGGTGGGGGGGGGGGGGGTTGCGCTGAACCTGTCAACTAGGATGTTGGCAATGTCTGTGGGTTCGGTGTATTTTTTGTCATTTTGGACTAATTCTGAGCACATCTGGGAATTCCCACCCAGGTCCCTAACATAACTAAAGAAAGCCTTGTGATTATCCTTAGTGTCCTGTGCAATTTTTCTCTCAAAGCTAGCCTTAGACGATTTTATGAGTGCCCATAGTTTTTCGCTAATACTGATCAGAGATGCCTTCCCTTTTTGGGATTTTGCTCTATCATGTAGTAGCTTCCTCCTTCTATTGTATAGTTTGTTTATGGCTGGGGTCCACCAGACAGGACATCTGCCTTTGGAGGATTGGGTCTTGGTTTTATTTGGGATTGCATGATCCATGCATTCCTGAAGGTGTTCATAGAAATGCGTTTATAAAGGATTCTGCGGTCTGGGCCGTATTTTCCACAGGCCCGGGGGCTTTGAAGGATTCCACCTCGGTTTTGAGGAGTGTGAAATTTGCTTTAGAGAAGTTTTTCACTGTGGTTTTCTGGGCAGGGGGTGGGGTCGGGATGTGAATATCCAGTGAGATTAGTTTATGGTCTGATCTTACCAGTGAGGGATAGACTTCTGGTCTGGAGCATAGAGTCCCCATGTTGGTGATGATCAGGTCCAGTATGTTTTCCCCTCTTGTGGGAGTGGTAACAAGTTGTTCCATAGCATTTGAGTTTATAAATTCTAGGAACCTTTGGGCTAGGGTGCTGGAGCTAGAGTAATGCTCCCAGTCTATGTTTGGGTAGTTGAAGTCGCCCAATATAATGGTGTTTGGAGAGACCTTCATATTTTCCAGTGTTCTCAGGAAGGCCGAGTGGAGTTCCTGGGTTTGGGAGGGTGGTCTGTAGCAGGCTATAAACTGGAAGGCAGTTTTACCCACTGTTAGTTGCACATGGATGGTCTCTGATGCTTCGTGCTGTGCCACCAACCTGGAGGTGTGGGTATCTTTGACGAATATTGATACTCCCCCTCCTTTTGTGGTTCGGTCCAAGTTTTGGGGCCATACTGTTATCTGCAGCAGGACTGTAAGGTGAACAGCCTTCATTTCATGAAGTTATAATCTAGCTGCCCTCATTTTAAGAACGGGTGTGAGGGAAATACCGTCATTTATACCTGGATATTTATTTGCTTCTAATATAATCTGCCAGCATAATTCACGGTATTCAATTTTCGTTTCCCACATACCACCCCTTTCATCCTTCAGAACTTCCAATGATGAAAAATTTATATTTCGCTAGGGGGCAAATAATATTATGCCTATATAAAGCATTACTTTCTTTTTTATTCTTAATATCATTCATATGTTCGGAAATTCTCCTCATTTTCCTTTCGGTTTTTCCAACATAAAATCCCGAACATATTTCACATATTGCAATATATATGACACCATTAGTCTCACAAGTACTATGTGTCCTACTTACAATTTCTCTCCCCCTAGATTCAATATAAATAAATTCTTTGTTAGCCATCAATGAAGATTGAGTGCACATCCCACATGGGTATGTGCCTCAATTTTATAGTTTTCTTAGAAACTCTATTCTGTACCATAAACCAATCTTTAATATTTCTCCCTCTCCTATATATAATTTTTAAAGGTTCCTTATGTTCTAACTTCAGGTCTGTTAAACTTGTAAATTTATTCCATTCTTTATTAAGTACATTATAAATCACTCCTGAATCACCACTGAAATCAGTGATGAATGCACTTACATAAGTTTTATCTCTCTCATTTTTTTTTTTTGAAATACATGAAATATTGTATATATGTTTTATGTTATTTTATGTAATTTTATACACACATATTTTTATGTATTTTATCATTGTTATTTATATAATATATTTATTTATTTATACATATTTATTATTATACAGTTCATATATATTTTATATTAATTTTATGTGTTGACTTCCTGCATTCTGCATCCAGTTTGGTTTTGTATGAAGTGTTTTGGTTGTAATAATATTGTTGTCCACTTGGTGGTAGTGTTATACAGTGAATAGTTACAATGAATTATTTTTTTTTTTTTCAGTAATAAATCTTTATTATTTTCAGTTGTTAATACAATAATACACTACACAAAATAAAATACAGCAATATCAAAAGTAAACCTATAATCACACTACTTCACTGTATATACATTATCTACATGAATGCTTCCAACAGATAACTAAAATCTTTATACATTAAGATAAAATTCTTGACAAGGTATTAAAAGATCTAGTATCAGTATACAGGTTATTGATAACGTTTCCAACTTTAATATGTACACCCAGAGGAACAATATAATTTAATCATTATGCCAATACAATATTAAAGATTTTCTCCCAAATTTTTGGATTATTTATGTTTTTCTTGTGATCCTTAATTAATAATTTATGTGCTAAAATATGTTTTATTGCTACACTTTTAAAATTTTCCCATGAAGTCTGCACTGGATTCAACCAGTTTGTAGCTATGTATAACTTCATTAATAAAAAAATATTTGTAAGTATTATCAATTGGGATTTATCCAAATCGTTCGGCGGGATATGTAGAATCATAAATTCCCAGGAAAGTGTAGATTGTTGATGACCCATTTTTTGTAATTGAATTTTTAAAGAATTCCAAAGTTTAAATATACATTTACAGCTCCAGAACATGTGTAAAAGATCCACCGTTTGATCAGTGCAATATGGAAGTTACAATGAATTTTTAGTTTACTTAGATTTGAGTTTCATCAAAGTGGTTCTATACTTTTTATTAACATGAACCTTTGGTGGGATCAATAAGATCCAGATATTTATTATTTGGAGAAAATACACAATATACAAAAGAAAGAAATAATGTTTGGAACTTGGTGAAATCCATGTCATGTTTATTATGACTGCCAGCATTTAGAGAGGTATATTTATATGTTTATATATTAATGAGTTGGAATAATCAAAAGCTATTGGACAATTCAAATATAATTGACAGTATATAAGTGATGCAATTAATTATTTGTTTGTCTGATGAAGTCTGTGCGAAGAGATGAAAAACGCAGTGATTCGTTAAGTGTTTTATGTTGCTTGTTATATAATAAAGTATTTAGATACGGTTTGGCAGTCCGGCATTTGGCTTTACTCCAGCAGTGCGTTTTTGTGGTTACTAGTTTTTTTCCACATTGACACTCTTTAATTTTGGATACTGCATTCACTCACACACACAAATTCATACACAAACTAAATAGACACAAATAAAAAGAGAAGGGCTGATTAAATAATTAATGACAGTAACTGAGGAAAGATGGTCTTCTTACTTTCTGAACCCCCCCCCCCCACAACCACAAAACACTTTCTATCTTTAGATGAACTAATTTTAATTGTAACCTTATTTTTCTGCACTGTTTTAGAAGTACATGTTCATCCTGTCCCTATTAAATGAGTTGTCTTACATGAAATCCACAGAACCTGGTGAGCATCAACACAGGAACACAGAAGCAAACAGAAATATGAGGAAATACAAGCCTGGTTTGCAGTCTCTTCACCATCAACAGCTGTACAATTGTCTATGTATTGTAGTTTATGAATTCTGTTAATCCCCCATAAAACTAGTACCCTTGTCAGAAGCACAGAGTTCTTTCAATAAAGACACCCAACAGTAGGTAGCACAATCTTTAAAAGATGGCATCAGTAAACAAAAACAAGATACAAACACTGCTGAACCAAAACAGATGCAGGGAAGTCACTACAAAGATTTGCATTTTTTCACACACTATTCCTTAAGTAACACCACCACAGGAGGAGCACTCTGAAAAATGCCTTATTTTATAACTATCTGTCCAACAGGATCTGGCAGAAAGATTTCCAAAGATTCATTAAAATATTTTTAAGACTTGACATAGCAGAAATTTACAGTACGAGTGGCTCTGAACCTATCTTTTTTAAATACATTTGTTAACCGACTAGGTCAACTGGATAAAAGTGTGACCCAGGAATATTGCCCAATCAAGTGACTTGCTCAGAGTCATTCAGTAGTCAATGAAGGTAAACAGACGAAAACCTCGTACCCTTGACAACATAAAGCATTTCATTAGCTCAGAGCCTTCATCCCCTGTGCTAACCATCTGACAAAAAATAAGCCAGAGGCTGTTCACCTTACAGTCCTGCTGCAGATAACAGTATGGCCCAGTGTGAGACATACAACCTCTCTCCTGGATTTTAAGGACCTAAGAGGTCACCTGATGCTACCAGATTAAAAAAAGATAAAGGTTTTGCTTACCCTTTATTTTTAGCCAAAGCAGCAGGTAAAAGGGTCACACAGAAAAGCCACATAGGATACAATGACAAAAATAAAACAGATTTTCTGTTTTGGATACAAGGTGATGGTAAAAAGGTTGAAATAGAAATAGGGAACAAAGGAATGTGGAGAGAGGAATTTTATTTTGTTTTCAGAGGAGATAAAAGAAGTGCAGTGGAAGGTATGAAGGTAGTAGAGAGATTGACAGATGAGACAGCAAAGAATGAGAGCATAATGAAGGAAGGAAGGCAGTTACGGAGGGAAGATTTCTCCATGAGACCATTTTTTACAGAAACTTGCCATCTAGGTGCATGCTACATAAAAAGAAATATAAAAAATGGATATATTCAGATGGAAAAGGATGAGGCATGAAATAGGAGTATACAGAGTTAAAGCGACAATGTGAGAAACTGACAGAAGAGAGTAAACATTTTATTGCTATCAGGGTAATAAGCAGAGAAGTAAAGTTATAATGTAATGTAAAAGAAGAGATACTTATTAAAAAGAGAGGAGGAGGAGGTGACCCCTTTATGTAGAAAGACATTAAGTAATGTAGAGGACAGGATGAGTCAGAGAGAAAATGGGTGAGAATAATAAGGTATACATGAGACGACATTATGGCAACATTAATAAGATGTAGAAAAGTTTGAGAGAAGAAAGTGTGAAACAAAGCATGGGGAAAATAAAAGAATGGAATTAACTGGTACATAGGCTGGAGAAAAATCTCTCAAAAAGTGAAATGGAGGCTACATTAAAAAAGGAGGGGAATGACGTCCATGCCGGATTCAGAGGGACTAAGTTGCGCATTTTACTGCAGCCTGCTCCCACAAGCCAAATAAAGCTTTTAAACAAGCTTAAACCCAGCTCAACCTATGCAGACATCTCTGCAGAGTACTTCAAACTACCTGCAGACACAATAACTTACCTCCATTAGCATACACATTACCTGATCAGTTAAAGAATAATATGTCCCAACATTGTGGAAAATATTTCTCATCATAAAGGATTTAACTCTGCTGATGTATCCAATTATCTGTCCACTGCTGTACTACCCCCCCCTCCAAACTTTTAGAGAAGTGTGTCCACAAACAACGTCTTAATTTTCTCCAAAATGAAGTACTGACCTGAACTAAAAATGGTTTCAAAGCATCCCACAGTACTACAACAGTCTTACTTTCTTTTATAGACACTATCAACAAAGCTAGAGACTCTAGCAAACATATCTCCTCCATATTTCTAGACTTCTTCAAAGCATTTCATACTGTCTTCCACCATAAACCATTACAACTCCACTCTCGGAATCTTCCCTGTCTGCATTAAATGGTTCTCCAGTTATCTTTCCAACAGGCAGCAAACTGTGAAATGGCATGGCTCCTGATCACCATACATATTATCCAGTAATAGTAATGCCCCTCTGGGCTCTATTCTTGGTTCTCTCTTTTTCAATGTCTTTAGCAATAATCTTCATACTTCATTCTGTCAAGGCTCCCTAAAACAATATGCAGACAATTCTACTATTATCTGTACTTCAAACAACTTGAAACACCTACAGCAATTAACCCAAACAGCTTTCTCTGCTACTGACTCTTGGTTCACAAATTTCCAACTGCTACTTAAGCCTAAAAAACACTCCTCCTCTTCACTCCTAAAACATACATGCTTGACAAATCAATTTTTAAGATCCATTCTCTAAATAATACACCCAATGAAATGGTTCCTCATACAAAACTTTTAGGTGTAGTAATAGATGACAACCTAAAATCTGAAAATCATATTTAGGCTAACAAAAAAAATCATCAAAAGTTAGAAATGCTGTATTGGCACAAACAATTTATTTTAACACATCCACCAAATCAACACTTGCAAATTCTTATTTAATTCCATTGCTGCTTTATGGTGCACCAATACTCACCAACCTAAATACCTCAATGAAAACAAAACTTGAACAGTGTTATAATAAAATAGTTAAATTTTTAACAGCAGCTCGTATTGCACTCATCACCACACTTCCCTCCATTTTATTAAATGGCTTGAATTATCACACCAACTCAACTATATTCAATTTATAACTGCTCATAAAATCATTTACAAATCTACTGCTTGTCCTGCACTAAATTCTCTGCTTCTTACCTACTTATTCAAAAGATTCTCAAGATCAGAAGACAAACGTCTCTCTGCATAAACCAAATAAATCTGCTGTCCAAAACCTCTGTTCATACTCTGTGGTAAAAGCTTGGAATAACCTACCCATGAGTATCAGAACTTCTAACCTTCTTACCTTCAAATGTAAATTAAAGCAGTTCCTAAAGGATTCATGGTACTGCTCATGCACAAATACAGGTTAAAGTATCAAAGCATCAGTCTTCCTGGTAGAGGTATCATTGCATTCGCCCCTTTACTTAGATATCCTTCTTATGCATACTGACAGTCTGATCCATCTACACCCTTCTACCTATCTTCCTCTCACTCCAGCTACACTTCTCCAGTCTCACAGTATTCTCTATTCTCACTCTTCTCTGCTTTCTTCTTCACGTCCCCTCTCCCTTTTTCCAATAACTAATTCTCTACTATATTTCTAATACCATATGACATCCTACCCCTATACGAATCACTATTACTCTTCTTCTTCACTTCTACCACTAACTACCCTTTCTATATTGTAATTTTATGTCCACATATTCTCTATAGCTTCTCTCGCCTATACCTATTAGTCTTGCATTGTCTACGAAGACTGTTTAAATTATAAGTGTTTTTCTATTCTCACTTTGTCTTATTACTTGATGTATGATGCTAGACTTGTCTACTTTTTATTTCATTACATACCTTAGTGAAATGTATGTATTTTGAACTTTCTCCCAGAGTCCGAGGGATTATATTAAAAATGAGTACTGTGAACCCAGTTGGACTTTCCCAGTAAACAAATGTCAAATAAATATAAAGTTTTGAGACTGCCACTGTTATCTTATGCAGATGCTCTGGTAATGGCGGTAGAGAAAAGAAAAATAAAGTGACAGCAGAATGATTATTATGAAATGTGGGGTTTATAGCTAAATAAGCAAAAACTAAAGTATTTGGAGATGCAGTCACAATTGGTGGAATGTACTTTACAGTGAATGAAATTAAAAATTTTGGGAATTAGATTTATGAAGTACGAGGTGGAAAATAGCGGAAAGACATGCTACGCGAAATAGAATACTACTCCGGTGGAAAGTATTTCAATTTTAGATATTAAATATGCACGTCAAATACATACATACTAGGAAAGCTGTCATATTAAGGAGAGTTTTATACATTCCCAATAAAATTAAAATTGTTAGAAATAAGTTTGTTTTTAGGGGGAGGAGTTTAAGGTTACAGACTATAAAAAGAGGTTTAATGTTTATTAGCAGAGAAAATGAAGGGGTTAATTTAGTGAGTACAGCTGTATTTATTGTGTCAATGCATTTAATTCTGATACTAAATAGTGTGTAGGAAAAGGGATCGAGTGGTGGGAAACATTTTTATAAAATCATGTGAAGATCTGTGGAAATATGTAGGGTTACTTAGAAAGAGATAACTGTCAAGGAAGGGAGCACAAGGGGAACCTCAAATTATGGAAAATAAAATGAGCAATATAAAATGACACCAATAACAAGCAAAACGGAGAAAATTTTGCCCAAACAAAACCAGTAATCCAAAGCAAAAAGGCGAAAAATGGAGACCATCAACCAAAAGTACAGGTTGAGCTTTAAAATAAAGATCAACTTGTACTTTTGGTTGGTGGTCTCCATTTTTCGCCTTTTCGTTTTGCAATATAAAATTTTACCCATGGTTAGAACTGGATGAAGAAATAAACGTCAGAAAAGGTTTAAGGGTTTCATGAATGTCAGAACTTCTTGTGGAAAATTTTGTCGGACAGATCACTTGTAAATGGAAGCATCACAAAGTACAACATGAAAGACTGTGCGATTTTTCTAATATGCAGGAAACATCTCCATATTGTTTTTCAATTGTAAAAGAATTAGATGTATTAGACTGTACTAAAAGAAAGCTACAAGTATGAACGCTTCTATGAAACTGGTATGAATATGATACCGTATGGGATATTTAGACAGGGAAGGAAAAACAAAGTTGATGCAGAGGATGAAGTTCTGTTTGACAGTATGGTTCTCTTGCTAAAGAAGGTGGGATGAAATGTTGTACAATAAAGTTGGCAGTGGATGAAGAAGTGATGGCTGTGGGGGTACTCGTGATAAATAAGGTGGAAAGAAATGTTGTATAATGAATTCAGTAGTGGATGAAGAAGTGATGGCTGGAATAAAGATGGCTGTGGGAAAGATGTGGAGAGGACAGAGTTGGGTAAAATAAGAAAAACACTGGTGATATTATAAATGTTATCTGAATGAAGTGTAAGGTATGGCAATCAAATTGCAACAATAAAGCAACCTCTACTCTTTTCAATAAGTGCTGTCAGATCTTATACAGGCATCTGGACTACCACTCGCAATGAGATGGGACCTCTCTAATTTTACCACCACTGAAGGACAACATGGCAAAGACTGCAGCACACCACCTCCACCCCCTCTAAAAATACTGCACTGCAGTGTCAGTAATGGATAGCCTTGCATACAAAACATACATACATACTTCATGGTTAGTGAAAGTCCCAGGGATGCTGTCAGGCTGGTAACTACTTAATATGGCAATGCTCTCCCAAAATTAGTATACTGCATGAAACCAGAGAATACAGTCTCCTGTGTTTTTGCCCAAGAAAATAATACATCTTCAGGAAAACAGACCATAGCCAAAGTATCTAGTCTGAAACTAAATTTTATATTTCTGACCCAAAGCAGTAATAAAGTACAGAATGCTAACATGCGGTGGTGGTGCTGCAGTAGCATTGTCGCCTCACAGCAAGACGTTGTGCCGTTCGATTCTCAGCTCGAGCGTCTTCTGTGTGGAGACATGCGTGAATGGGCGTACCTTCGTTGAAGGTTGTGCGTCAGGGCTGGCAAACTCGGCACATAAAAAATCTACTGCCAATCATTAGTGGACCGGAGTTCCGCTGTGGCGAAAGCCAAAAGACACAAACAAACATGCAGTGAAGTCAAACACTTAATACAGCTTGTTTTTAAGTCTCATAACCCATAAAAAGTTATAACATAACATGGTAAACTTGTTACCCAACCAAAATTCCTGTAAATTATTTTATCTAACCATATAAAGAAAACAGAAATTGAAGTTACTATAAGAAAAATGAAACCAACCTATGAACATAAAGATGGCAAACTGTTAAAAATTTTTATGTGCAGGTAAGACGAGTTGGAAGTTGCTGTTTGGGATTTTAAACAAAGCTTTGCACTTAGGATTTTGTCAAGACTCTCACAAATGATGCCAACCTGCTGGCACAGAGGCAAGTCATTCAGCTGTGCTACTAAAAATGCAAGATTTGGAAAAGACCTGAGCCACTGGGAAATAGCTAGGTATGATACAGTTCTGTACCTATTCACCTGCAATCTTTTCCAAGGAAAGATTTGGGATTTTGCAGTGCTTCCATGAATTCTGTACAGACCAGGGACACCACAAGTCACAAAAGCACGTCCCATTGAAGTGAGATGGAGACAACATATACCCACTATATGGCATGCCTGACATCAGTGCACATAATTCCCACAAAAGTTAGGGATTGTAATAAGGCACAGCAAAGCAAAAACTCCTGGTTCCTGTAGTCTTTCTTCATTATGGTCCAGATCCAAGGTCTCAATAGGTGAGTAGCTTCTGGGCTCAGCTTTTAAAGAAAACTGGAATATTCACTTAGTACAATGCTATATCCATGCATAAAAACTGAAATTAATGCAGACTAAGAAGGGAACTGCAGGTCAAAAAGAATTCTGAAGAAGGGCATTATTCAGCCATAACTGTTAAGAGGAACACCTACTGTCATGCCAACAGCAACTAGGAAGACCCACATACAAAATTCAGACTTCTGTTCATAGGTGTGTACTAAGCTAACAAGGGCCTTTTTTAAGCCTAACCATACATCCCAAATCTCTGACAAGTTTCAGTACCCTTGATAAGTGCAAGCAGGAGCCTGGGAGCTGAACCATTTACAGGCTGCTTCTATCCATTAGAGGCACAGGTGCCAAACCAGGGATGCATTTCCTGTTCCTTATGCAATTGTCCAGGTTGCACTTGAATTGGGATACGGAGAAACTCTGCTTCACATGGATGGGAGCCTGCTCCAGAAATGGAGAAGTTTCTGGGATGCATACCTGTCTCTCTAGCAGGTCCTATTTATATAACAGGCAAGGGTTAAGTCTTTAGACCAGATAATTCTGGTGCTGTTTATTTTGTGGATATGAAGGAGGTTCATTAGGGTGGAGTCAGACAGTGCTAACTGCCAGGCATAGATCTTCCCTCAACAGCCTGTAGGAGAGGTGGTCTGCACAGGACATGTTACTTACTCCCAGTATTCACTCAGTGCGAAACCTCTATGGATGTCGTTAGATGTGCCTGGTTAGGTACATACCAAACAGGGCAGCATTGTACTCAATGACAGGTCTTATGAATGCTGAATACAATGGACCTGCTTGGACCTAGATGACATACCTTTGTTTGTACATAGTACAAATTCAATGATTTCTACACTACTGTAGATACAGGATGGTCAAAGGCTAGATTACGGTCTATGTGAGTCCCCAGGTTCCTGACTACTGGGTAAACTCTTAGGGGTGTATTATCAAAATGACAGTTACCACGGGTGAATGACTTCCTGAAGGATACTATTATACATTTCTTGGAATTTAGTTTTAGTTCATGGCTCTGACACCAGTTATTTGTCTGTATCTGCCCTTCCCAGAGAACATTTGTGCTGGTGGGGGATTCTATGACTGCTCCTAATTTGCAATCAGCTGCAAATTTAGTCAGCCACGGGTCACTGACTTTGACTTCAGAGAAGTAACTGCCAAAAAGAAAGAGTCCCAGGAATGATCCCTGAGGAACTCCACTTGTGAATGGCCTCTTTGTAGAGGTGGACTCCCCAACTCTAACTTTCTGGGTCCTGTCTGTGAGTCAGCTGGTTTTCCACTGGGTTATACGGGTTTGAGTCGGTCAACAATGATCAAGTGGGGTACTGTGTCAAATGCCTTGGTCAGGTCAAGTTAGGCAGTGTGAACCATTTTGCTCTCATCCATTTTTCTGGTGACCTTCTCAAACAAGTCCACCAGGTTGAGTAGGCATGACCTGCTCTTGATGAAACCAAACTGGGTTGGGTCGAGTGTCTAGAGGCTTCCTAAGTCATTAATGATCATCTCCATGACAATTTTTCCATGGCTTTGCACATGAGACTACTGAGACTTATGGGTCTGTAGTTTCCAGGGTCCGTAGATGGCCCACCTCTTTGCAGAGCATGACTGCTACTGTTATCCTATTCAACCAAAGTCTGAGCACTGGCTTCATCCCAGGTGAATGATGGACAGCCACCGTCATCCCTCTACACAAAAGTGGAGCATCCACTGACCCAGGCAATTGCAGGCCCATCAGCAAGGCCATGGAATGCATCATGGACCTTATAAACAAGGACATTGGCAACCTCCAAATGCTTGACCCCACACAGTTTGGTTTTGTCAAAGGGAGAGCATGCCTATTAAACTTGGTCGACTTCTTTGAAACAGTCACCAAAAGCCATGGACGAGGGGAAGAAGGTGCACACTACCTACCTTGTCCTAGCCACAGCCTTTGACACTATTCCCCACGTGGTCATAATAGATAAACTCTCCCAGCTAGGCATCAACCGACATGTTACCAGATGGGTAGCTAACTGGCTCACTGATAGAACCCACTCAGTCAAAGTAGGGAAGCCGACTCTAGTAGTAGACTCGTAATGAATGGTGTACTCCAAGGATCGGTCTTGGGGCCTCTACTGTTTGAGATATACTTTTCTGAAGTGCAAAACAAAACCAGTGGTCTGTGGCTGGCAATGTTTGCAGATGACTACAAGCTGGGCACTGTCTTAAATTCCCGGAGTGATGTGAACATCCTCCAAGAGGGCCTTACCCAAACTAATGACTGGTGCCAGAAGCATGGCCTCAAACTGAATGCCAAGAAATGCATCATTATCTCCTTTGGGGGAAATGTAATCCCCACTAATCACATTACTAACAACATACTAAGCATGCAATCAGTCATGAGAGACTTGGGCACCCAAGTTGATAGCAACCTGACTTTTGACCACCACTTTGCCTCCATTGTATGGAAGGCTTTCTACATGGCCCACCTCATAAATAAGTGTATTTCATCCAGGAACAAGGAGGTCATCCCTGTACTCCTCCCTTATCACATCCATTATTGAGTACAATGCCCCCTTCGGCATATACCTTGCCAAGCACATGCAGCAGTTGGAAAGACCACAGAGTTTCCTGACCAGGAAAATCCAGGATCTCAAAACACCTATCCTATACAGATAGGCTAAAAGCTCTGTCCCTCTACTCAGTCTCATACAGACTGCTCAGAGATGACCTGTGTCTGGCATACAAGGCCAGTTCAGACTCAGCCTTGATGGAGTTGCTGCATATCCATAAGACAAACTCCACTTGAGCTACCCACACGCAAGGCCTTAACCTGTCTGTGACATTAATAGAACTTGTTGGCGGAATAGATTTGTGTCCCAAAGACTCTTCCGTCTGTGGAATAGACTCCATCTCCATGTCAAGCAGAGTACCTCTGTAGCCCTCTAAGAGGAACCTGGATGACTGGATGGGATACAGAAAATATACCCCTGGGATCCGAACTGTGTCCCTGCTGGACAGGGGAAACAGGTGCTGACTTTGAGGGAACACGGGTGAAATTCTTGGCTAGGCTTTAACAGCCTCTGGGCCAATAGACTAGTACCATCAAATGAACCTATTTGTGAGGCATGAAGCCTGTTTGGAGGCTACAGTAAAATAGCAATACCAGCGGGCCTGATAGGCCATGTTTCATGCTGTTTTGAAGACATCCTGGGATACTGTCTGGGCCCACTGATGCAGTTTTCTTGGCCTTAGAGGGGGAGACAGGGGTAAAGCTAGAGTTGAATTTGTCAGCCAGTAGGTTTGCTATATCTTCTGACTCAGTACAAGTGGCTTCATTAACAATAAGCTCTGCAGACAAGTGTGCATTGCCTTTGAGATTGCAGACATAGCTGGTTGCCCTTGGCCTAGGAAGCCAAATTTATCTCAAATTCGGCTTTGGTTTATTTGTCCCCTGAGTTGTTTGTTTAGTTTGATAAGACTGTTTTTATCCTACTGCATTCTAAACCTTCTAATTTTTGCCATGATTTTCTCTTCCTTCTGTTATACAGCCTGTTGATGTTGCCATTCTACCAGGTTGGCTTGTTTTTTGAGTTAGTTCTGTATTTTTTCCTTTTGGGTATGGTTGCCTCTGTCTCACCTATTAACATGCTTGCATAGGGTTTCTGTGAACAGTTCCGTGTAGGCAGCAGTTTTATTAAGGGTTTATGAGGGCTTGACATTTTGCCTGGTTATCACTCAGGTTCATAGGTTCATACTAGGCTATCTGCCCTGGGGCATTTATAAGCCAAGAACCGCAGCAAATGTTCTAATAGGACTGTAACACCAAAAAATAGCAGTTCCTAGTCGCCAAGGATGATGAATAAAATTCTTTTATTATTCCAGACAAAGGTAAGCGCTTTCGTCTACCTGTGTAGACTTCATCAGACAAATGAGAACTGGCACCATACTGTATGTATATAACACTTGATTATCTCAAACAATTAATTCATTAAATTGAAAAATTGTAAAAAATCTTCTGTATCACATTAATTGATTAAAACCACACAGTAAAAAATGTAGTGACAATATCTAACCTATTGAAGAACTTCTATGTATGTTTTACCAATTTCTTATGTGTACATGAACCATACATTTCTATACTTTCCACATATCTTAACTAACAACTAAAAACATGTATTTTTATTTTTTATTTATATATATTTATTTTTATTTTCGCCTTTATAATTGATTAATTGATTAAAACCAAACCTAAAAGAAATAAAAATCACCTTGAAAATAAAAAATAATGAATAATGATACAAATGAAATAAAAAGAAAATAGAAATGAAAATAATACTAATAATAAAAATACTAAAGTTAATGTATTGAAAATGGGTTTATACTTTCCCTGCTCTATCAACCAAAATGGCTTTGATACTAATATATTCATTTAAGCCAGGGAAAATGTTAGCCTTGAGCCTCAACTGCCAACTCACTTCCCTATGTAATAAAAGATTTTTCAAATCACCTCCCTAGTAGTCATTTTTCACCAGGTCTATAATACCGAATTTAAAACCTTTGAAAGAACTACACACTGTAGAATGTTTGTAAAGAGCACTTGTGTCTTTTTTAACTCTAATGTCGTTTATATGCTCATAAATCCTGTCCTTTAGTGCCCTTTCAGTTTTTCCCACATAAAAGGACAAACATTGTGTGCAAATAGCTAAATAAACTAACATCTTTGTGTGACAATTACCCTTACAAAAATGAACTATACTACCCAACCCATTATTTAATTGTACAGTTTCATTTTTATAAATATGGGTACATTTGTCCACATCTACCACAGGCATGGGTAGCCCTTTTAATATTTCCATAGTTAATGTCCCTTTCAAAGGTTCTTTTAAAATTAATGCCTATTTTATAAGTAAATTGGGGTCTATTACCCACCGCTTCATGTACCTCCTTATTGGTCTTGAGTATTGACCAATTAGTTTCCAAAATTTTTGTGAATTCTTTGGTAAAAACATTAAATTCAGTTATACAAGTTCCTTGGTAATTTATTTTTTCTTTGTCCAATTCCTCTGTTTTATTAAATGTTTTACCCAATAAAGACTTAAATTTTGTACCCCATCCTTTATACACTTCTTCTAAAATACCACCAACCAAAACTTTTGGATAGCCCCTCTCAATGAATTTTTCACCTAAAAAAACAAACTCTTCATAAAGATCTTCAAAATCAGAGGTCATCCGTGCTACCCTTACAGCCTGCCCTTTGATAAGGCTTCTTTTTTGATGAAAGGGGTGATGACTATCAAAGTGTAAATAACCATTACACCATGTCTCCTTGCGAAAAATCCTAGACTTAAAGCCCAGCCCTACTTTACTGACTGTGAGGTCAAGAAAATCAATACTATTTATCCCAACAGTATGGGTAAATGACAAAAAATTAGTTGTTTTATTAATATAAGCCATGAATTCCTCTAATTGTTCCTGTGTACCTTCCCATAGAACAAAAATGTCGTCCAAAAACCTATAATAACACTTCATAAATTTGAAATGTATACTATTGAATATATGTCTCTCTTCCCATTCTAACATCACAAGGTTGGCATAAATGGGGGCACAAGCTGCCCCCATAGCCACTCCGCTTACCTGTTGAAAGTATTCACCCTGGAAGCCTATATAATTGTTGTCTAGAACAACTTCCATCAATTCCAAAACCAGCTGTTTCTGATCTAAGGTTGCTTCCAGATGTTTATGTATACTATCTTCAAAAAATTCAAATCCTAATAATCTAGGGATACAGGTAAACAAATCTTTTACATCTATAGTTAAAAAGATGCAATTTTCAGACCACATATCATTATTAATTTTACCTAGAAAATCCCAAGAATCTTTAAGTATATGGTTTGTCTTAGTGACAATACTCTTGATAGTTCTATCTATATAAACTGCTAAAGGATGTGTTTTTGAATGTTTTGCAGAAACAACTGGTCTGAAAGGTGGTTCCACAATAGATTTGTGGACTTTGGGTACTCCAAAAAACTGTGAAATAGTAGGGTTAGGTTGATTTAAAAAATTGTATATGGTCTTATCTATTCTGTTTTCTAACAAATATTCATACAAGAGAGAGTCAATCCTACCATATGCTATTTGTATCTCATTGTAAGATACCGAGGCATAAGTGTTGGTGTCTAACAATATGTTAGTAAGAAGATTATTGTATTCTTCATGGTTAAATAAAACAACTCCCCCTCCCTTATCGGGCTTCATAATTCTAATATCGTTCTGTTTTTTAAAATCCAGTAATAATTTTTCTTCATTTCTACTTATATTGTGGTGAAATCCATCCTTTCTGTTTTTGTAATAGGCTTCGTAAATCTCATTTGTGACAATGTTTTCAAAAGTCAATATAGCTGGATGAAGTGGGGGATTGTATATACTACTCCTAACCAGCTCTCTATTAATTGTAGAACCTTCACTACCTGATTTTTTATGTAATAATTTATAAGCCAAGCCCGATTGTGTTTGGCTTACGCCACCCCTTGATTTGAGTATACTGTGCCCTTTTTAAAGTTTAGTTTACTGTGCCTCTGTCTAATAGTGACACGGAAGTAATCCCCGGGACAAACCTACGATCCCCCATCCACTCATCAAGATTCTTCTTGAAGAGAGTCAGTGAGGTGTGCTCTGCCTAACATGAATTGGAATTCTATTCCAGAGCGAAGGGAGCCTCTGGGTTAAGAATCTGTCCCTCCAGCATGTTCTATTTATTTCTGTGCTGAGGTTCAAGTCCCTCGAGCACATGGCTCTAAGGGATTTAGATTTACTGAGGTGGAGCATGTCCATTAATTCTGGGTTGGACATAGCTTTATATGTCAGGCATAGATCGCCTCGAAGTAGGCGGTATGCAACTGAGTAGAGCTGGAGTTTTTTTAACCGAGCAGCATATGGCATCTGTTTGAGTCCCTTGATCCTCCTGGTGAGGTACTTTTGGGGTATTTCTAATTAAGGTACATCCCAAAGGGGGCACTGTATTCTATGATGGGCCTGATGAGGGATGAATAAAGGGGCACGATTACCTCTCTTGATCTAGACGTGAATCCTTTCATGATGAGGTGGGTTATGTAGAAGGTCTTTCTAACCACTTTGGCAATGTGGTTGTCAAAGGAGAGATTGCTGTCAACTTGGGTCCCCAGATCCCTAATTACTTTCTCTGTACTTAATGGGTTACCAACCTATGTGGTAATTTGTGGGCACATTGTTTTTGCCAAAGGGTATGACTATACACTTTTTGGCATTTAGCTTTAGACCATGGCTCTGGCACCAGTTATCCGTCTCTGCGAGACCTTTTTGAAGGATGTTTGTGTCAGCTGGAGAGTCGATTATGGCGCCCAGTTTGCAGTCATCTGCGAACTTGGTGAGCCATAGTCCTCCCACGTTGGTCTGTACCTCAGAAAAGTAAATACCGAACCGTAGTAAAAAGTTAGCCTTAGAGTACTTCCTGAACATTCCAGTGGTAGCTGAGGTCCCAGGTTTTATTTTTACTTCAAAAGGAGACCATCTTAGAATAAGAGGAAGTTACTACGCTAATGACCCTAGGGCCCTTACAAGCCTAGCCAAGTTCTGACCTTGTTTCCATGATCAGCACCTATTGGCCCTGCCCAACAGACACACAGGTGGAAGCCTCTGGATGAATTTATGGTTACCTATCCAACCATCCAGACTGTACTTGTAAAGGGCCAAAGAGGTGCTCTGCTTGATATGAATTGGGAGTTTGCTCCACAGGTGCAGTAACTCCTGGGAGGCAAGTCTGTCTCTCTAGCATGCTCGATTAATGTCAAATACCAGGTTAAAGTCTTTAGAGTTAGTAACCCATGAGCCACTGGACTTACAGATATACAGCAGTTCCAGTAAAGCAGAGTCAAATATTGCCTTATACGCAAGGCAGAGATCTCCTCTGAGCAGTCTGTCTGAAACGGAGTAAAGTGACAGTGATTTCAGAAGATCCACATAGGACAGATGCTGAAGACCTTGAATTCTCCTTGTGAGGAACTTTTGTGGTCTCGCCAATTGCTGCAGGTGCCTGGAAAGGTACACACTAAAAGGGGTGTTGTACTCAATTATTGGCCTGATGAGAAGAGAGTACAGGGAGGTTATAACGTCTTTTTTTCTGTAGGCAATGCCCTTACTTATGAGATGAGCAATATAGAATGCCCTTCTTACCACTGTGGAGGCATGGTGATCAAAAGTAAGGTTACTGTCAAACCTGTGTGTCCAAGTCTTTCACCACTGAGTGAATGCTTAGGGTGTTCCTATTGATGTGGTAGTTAGCTGGAACATCACTCTTACCAAAAGGGAATAATACATTTTTTTTGCATTGAGTTTAAGGCCATAACTTTGGCACCAATCATTTGTTTGCGTAAGACCCTCTTGTAGGATGTTTACTTCATTTTGGGGATTCTATTACCACTCCCAGTTTGCAGTTGTCAGCAAACTTTGTCAGCCACAGACCTTTAATTTTTGATTGTACTTCAGAGAAATAGATGTCCCAAGACGGATCCCTGTCGAACATCCCTTGTTATGGGTCTGATGTTGGAGGTGGATTCCCCTATTTTGACTGTATGGGTTTTATCATTGAGGCAGTTAGCGACCCACCTAATGATATAAGGGTCGATACCTAGCTGTGTGAGTTTGTCAATAATGCCCGAGTTGGAAATAGTGTCAAAAGCCTTGCCAATGTCCAGGTAGGCTGTGTTGCTCTTATGTGCATTAAGATGACACTGAGGCTTGGGTGTTCGTTTAATAGTTTATTGTATACAAATACATTAGGATGGATGGCAGGAACATTATTTTATTTATTTTACATTTGTTGACCGGGAGAGTCCAACTGGATTACAAGTCCATTTTCAATGGAGGCCCGGGGAGAAAAGCTCCAAGAGAACAATTTTTTTACAAAATTTATTTTATTTATTTTTATTTTACATTTGTTGACCGGGCTAGTCTAGCTGGATACATGCCCATTTTCAGTAGAGGCCCGGGGAGAAAAGCTCCAAAAAATAAAAATAAAAATAATACATACTTTAAGAGTAATAACAGATAAAAAATATTGGCTGATAAAATGTACAAATAGTAAAAAAAGGAGTTGTTACATAAAAAGCAGTTGTTACAAAAAACGTTTTATTTTTTTTTTCATATATCTTTACGAAATACATTAGTCTTAGCAAGGATAGTATAAGTAAGAATCAAGGGTACTGTACATAAGATACAATATCCATGTAATCATACATATTATTTATGATAACATGGTATTATGATTGTTTAGGTAAAACTTATAGAGTAAGGAGTAGTTGTTAGTTAAGAAGGAGAGAGGTTAGTCAGTGTTAGTACAGGAGCATAGCCAGTGTGTCTTTAGGAATAGCTTTAGATTCTTTTTAAAGAGTGAAAGAGAAATTTGTGATGCGAGTTCTGTGGGTTGTAAATTCTATAGCTTTCCTACATAGTTTTAAGGACAGACTTTTGACATACAATTTCAATAGAAGAGACTCTGACATACATATTAACTAACAGATAGGATACATTTGTTCTCTACAATATAATATTAAATTTTAGAAGATATTCCTAAGTTTAGGATTCCTGTGATAGATTTACTATCAGAGTAAAAGCAGAGAGACATAGAATAAGGCTCTGAGAGAGCAGATGATACTCGCTACAGTTGAGAAGGATAAACTGATTCACTATATGTCTTCGCCTGGCTTTCGTTGAGAAGGATAAATTGATTTACAATATGTCTTCTCCTGGTTTTAGTTGCTTATGGAGAGCTCAACATTGCAGGGGTAGTTTTCCCTAACTCCTGGAGAGATGGGATGAGCAGTAGATTAACAGTCCTAAGTGGGTACAGTGCTATGATTGGCTGGCTTAGCAGAGTTGCTTAAGTTAGGTGAAGTGTTCTAATGAGACATTAACCATTAAACTTTAACTAACTAAATACATACTTGCATGCTCTCACTCTGGCTGTTCACTTAAAATGGCACTCTTGCTTGCACATGCTCAGTACTTACATGCATGTGCTGACTCACTGAAAAGCTTCTTGAAGATGTATCTCACACTCTTATCTACAGGCTGTATTGCACAGTTTTCCTGTTGTCCAGGGCTATGGTGACCGTCTCAAAGTCCACCAAGTTTAACAGGCATGATCTCCCTTTGGTAAATCCAAACTGAGTAGGGTCAAGTGCTTGGAGATCACCTATATCTTTGATGATAAGTTCCATGATGATTCGCTCCATAGCCTTGCAGATGAGGTTAGTCAGGCTAAAAGGTCTACACGTTCCTGGGGTCAGTGGAAGCACCACCTTCGTACAAGGGGATAACAGTGGCTGTTTTCCATTCAGCAAGAAAAAACCGGTGTTTAGACTATGACTGAAAAGAGCATCCAATGGTGTTGCTAATTCTTGCTGCAGCCCATGTAGGCCACAGCCTGGGATCTTATCAGGTCCCATAGATACTGTTTATGGCCTGAGGGAGGATATTTACGACCTGCTCTCTAGAGATACAAGGTGGGGAGGGGGGGGGAGCAGGTGGAAGGGATGTAATGAGGTATGTGTGGTGGGGACAGGGGAGTGAAGTTTTCACAGAACTTGTCAGCTAACAGGTTTGCTATGCCCACAGGCTCAGTGTCTATGGTATCATTAATTAACAGTTTGCAGCAAATCTGGGTCTTACCTTTTAGGCTACAGATGCAATTAAAGAAAGCCTTATGGTTGTCCTTAGTTGATCTCGCTAATTTTGGTTCATAGTTTGCTTTGGAGGACTTCATAAGAAGTATTATTTGCTTGTTTAAGCTGAGGAGGGAGTGTTCCCAGTTTAGGGCACGCGCCTTCTTAATTTTGGACAATAATTTCTATAAAGCTTGTTAATGTCAGTTGTTTACCAGGCAGGTTTGCTCTTCCTTGAAGAGCTTGTTTTAGTCCTATCAGGCACGGCCACATCTATGCAGTTATGCAGGCATTTGTAAAAAGCACTGGTGTAGGACTTGGCATAGTTGCCAGTTCTATCTGAGGGGGGAGGTGCAGTGGAGGTATTTATACCATCCCTTAGAAGGATATTATCTGCTTTGAAGAAGGTTTTTTTTTTTTTTTTTTTTAGTTTAGTTGCTGCTGATAGCTAGTAGTGATAGCTACTTTGAATGAGACTGACTCGTGATCAGATCTGACAAGGGAAGACCTCACATTAGGGGTGGTACAGTGGTCCCCCATATTAGTAAGCACAAGATCCAGGATGTTGGCTCCCCTAGTCAGGGTGTCCACCAGCTTGTCTAGGGTGTTGGAGTTAATGAACTCAAGGAACCTTTGGGTAAGTGAGTTTGAGCACAAATAATTTACCAAGTCAATGGATGGGTAATTAATATCACCCAGAACCATGATGTTCAGATGTATCGATGGATTCCAGTAGATCAAAATAGGCAGAGTGGGTGTCTTGACTCATGGAGGGGATCCTGTAGCTGGCAATGACTTCAATAGGTGTCCTACCAACAGTTAGTTGCACCTGAAGTGTCTCCAGGGAATCATACTGTTTAACCAATCTTGAGGTGCATTTACCTTTAATGAATATTGAGACACTGCCTCCTTTAGTTTTCATGCCTTCCATTCGTAGTTTAAACATGTGGTAGGAGGTGTAACCTGGTATGGATGGGATGCTCTCCACTCCACTGCCTTGAACCAGGTCTCTGAGACTGCACAGATGTCAGCATTTTCCAAAGTGAGGACTGCTTCCAGTGAGTGCAGTTTCATGGTAAGATTCCTAGCATTCAGCAGCATAACCTTGAGTTTTTTTTGGTGAAATTTTTACATCGTGAATTTTGCCCTTGTGACATTCCCTAAAAAGGCACTATGGGGGTGGCAAGAACCTTTGCTAGTAGCCAAAATCCCAGGGGTGACAGATGACCATCTCTGGCAAAGCATCAAGGTCTATTGATCATGTCATTCCAGGCTCACAAACTGGATCCTCTTAGAATGACACCAAAAACTAAGCCAATTATTGAAGTCAATGATTTTCTGTTTGCATTGTGGTATCATCCTAGGTGAGGTTAATATGGTGCTCAAGGCTAGGGGCATACCTGCCTGTGACACAATCACAGAGCTCAATCATGTCTCTCCATGTAGTCCAAGGAGGTCCGTCTCAAGTCAGTCACACCAACATGTACTATGACTAAATCATAACAGTACTTGTTAAGAGACTTGAGTGCCTGCATGATCTGACAAATCCTGGCACCAGAAAGACAGCTGACCATAGCTTTCTCCTTGTTCATCCTGGGGAGGGGGATGTCTGTCTCTCTCACTACAGAGTTTCCTATGACTATGGTATTTGGAGCGGATGTACATTGCCTTATGGGCTTTGATGGTGAGACACTTGTTCTTGTGTCATTATGTGTACTGTATTTTGGATGTTATTGTTGGTTTAGCATACATGTGTTTTGGAGGCCTCTGGTGTTTAGGTAGATTTTTGTGAGTGCCTTCGCATATGTAGTTCGATGTGTCGATGCTGTGTATCATGAGTAGGAGTTGTGGTAGATGGGCTGACAACCCTCTATTGCTATCTATTGTGCAAGAGAGCTGTGACTCCAGATTCATAATACAGGTGCAGCTCTCACAAATGGTACAGGAATAATTTAGACATGGGGGTTGTCAGTGTACGTGAGGCAGTTGCTACACTGCCTCAGTAGATCCATGTCAACCAGAAAGGTAGGAGAAAAGGAGGGTAAATTGACAGTTCATGGTCCCAGGAATAATCCTGGTTTGGCTACAACAGTTGAGGAGGGAATACAGCAGGGGAAGGTATTAGTACATTTAGGCACCAAGCGCTCGGGTTTAGATAATATTTGTTAGGCTACAGAGCAGGGGTCTGTAACCAGTAATTCCTCTGCTCTGTAATGTGTGATGCTGGGTTGGGAGGGTGGCCTAATGGTTAAGATGTTTGCCTTACAAACACAAGGTGCAGGGTTTGAGTCTCAAGGGATAATTGGCTAGGCTTAAAAAATGGCTCCCAAGGGCAGTTAGCCTAGTACTAACCTGTGGACCTGTTCAAACAGGCTCAGATAAGCACAAACTGGTTCAAAAACAGGCTTTTTAAAGCAGAAAAACAGTAAATAGCCACAGTTCAAATAAAATCCAATTAAAATGCCCTAAACAGAACCCTGTAACAGTAACTCTAGCCAGATCAGTCCAAACTGTACCTTCTTGCCATGAGGGTACGGGGGTCTCTTCAGACAAAAGATTAATTGTTTTACAAGCTCCAAAGGTCACAAACAGTACCAGATTCAGCAAAAATCTGAGCCTAGTCTATGCTAGGGTTTTTCAAGTGCAGCAAACAAGCAAAATGAACAAAACAAGCAGATGAACAGTAATTACAGTTGTAAGAAGAATTCAATTAGCAGAGAATCTAAAATGCAGAAAAATACAGTTGCACAGTTTAAACATGCAGATATGCAGCAAATATTGTCAGTTAATCAGAAAGTGCAGAAAACAGTTGAAACTAAGCACTTATCATTTGTAGTCTCTTAGCAGGTATTTGGAAAACAGTAGAGCAAGGGCAGACGGCCTAACTCAAGAAGAGGAAAGGAAATATGTGGTCAGATTAACATAAGGGGTAGGCAACTAGAAAGAACTGAGTTTAAAAATGCAACAGTGTCAGGGTGGGGTAAAATTTAATTCCTGTGCGACTCGACACACACAGCTTTGGTCTCTTTCCTAGTTTAAAAATTCAGTTAAAAGCAGAATACAAGAAAATAAACCACAATATACAAAATAGAAGAAGGCAATAAAGCAATAGAAAATGCAAAACAGCAAAAATAAAGTAACCTTTCTCTCTCAGCACTCTATGGCAGAGTCTGGGTGAGCTTTTCCAGTAAAGCAAATAGTTTGGGCCCTCTGGCCTCAAACTCACTGTTCTCTGTAGTCAGGAGTCTGAAGCTCTACCACTGTACCATGGTACTGTGGAAGATATGATATTAAAACACCTTACAATGGAAAATAAAGGCAACCAGTTTAGTATACATGTCATCCAGTAATACCAAAGTGAGCACATCCTGTTATGAGGCATGTAAGCTGCATGTTGGTCCAGTGTCACTGACAACTATGCAAAATGCAGGGAGCCCTGGGTTCCATCCCTTTACCAAGGCCAGTGGTTTTTCCCAGTTGTTAATACAACACTACTAAGCTACTGGTTTCCTAGTAGGAAGATGAAACTACTGCTGTTGGAGGAGACCAAAGATGTACATGTTCAAAGACTCCTTTACGGATCTAGTTGTCAGTTACAACCGCAAGGAATGCAAGAGTTCTTGGGTTCAATCCCCAGACACGGGTCAGCGTTTTTTCCTTTCCTGTTAAGTTGCATTTTTAAGATCATTTTATTGCAATAATCTAGGTTGAAAGGGATAAATTCATGAGTTAACCAAAATGCAACAAGGAAACAAACCAAATCATCCTCACAACCTACACATCAGACATCACCCTCGCTACAAATTTTAGACTCTATGTAAACTACTGTCACCAACACCAGTTAAAATATTTTCCTGCGTCAAAGTCAAACCACTTGTAAAAAAAATGCTACATATTGTATTCTTAACACAATATCAATGTATTTTTGGAGCTGTAACACACATCTTTGCTACACACTGCATTGTTAGCACAATATTGATGTATTTTTGGGGATGTACGTAACACACCTTTGCTACACACTGTATTCTTAGCACAAAATCAATGTATTTTTGGGGATGCACATAACATACACACCTTTGCTACATATTGTATTCTTAGCACAATATCAATGCATTTTTGGGGATGTACGTAACATACACACCTTAAAAACTGTCTGCAGCCCATCTGGAGATAGATCTTGAAGCAGGATGCTATTCAGCAGATTCTGGAGAGCAGTCATGGTCTGATCATACAAAGACTAAAACAGAAAAATGTAAAAATTAGTGCTTTTCCAGTGCTACGGACCATGCGCCAAGTCATTCTGCTCTGGTGCTTAAAGACTGCACAACATGTTTTACTACGCCCAGCAAATTATTTCCATTTCAATCTCAACAGCAGGAAAATAACTGAACATACAGAAAAAGGAGGCGAGTAACTTGCTTTTTCAATTTGCAGACAGTCTTCTTGGCACTTACTGTAGTAGAACACAGAAAATACCTGGACCATAATGAATGTAATTTCTTTTGGCTTTATACTTCCCTCTGATCTGTGCAATGTCCAAATGCCCCTGTCCAAGTCCAATTCCCTACACATTTACTCCCTTAATTGGAAAGGACTCTGTGCGAGGGATTTCACCTCTAGAAATGCAGACAGAATAAAGTTTTTCTGACATGCTCTGACCTATCTACACATGTAACAAAAAAACTAGGGCAGACATGCTGTTTCTTTCTATATGTTGCCTGGTTAGCAGCCTCTGTTGGAGTCCTTTTTGCCGTTTTTCTTTTATGAACACCTAGCTCTTCCCATCTTGGAGGAGGAAATGCCACACCCCTTCCACATCCTACCTCAAATAAAAGACAGCAAGCATTTAACCACCTAGTCCTCCACCTCTGGCTAGCCCAGAACACCATTTGAACTGCCGTTGCCATTGGTATGGGCAAAGTCCTTAAGTTTGCATCAGAGAATCAGAGGAAAAAAAGTTGTGATTACTGATAAACATAAGTATGCAGTGTTGAAATATTTTAGTTACAAGAATAATGTAAACATAGCACTAGAGCTATGATTTTTTGATCAACATCTTGGTAATTTTTTTTTTTTTTTTTTTTCATTTGGCTGAGTTTTGTCCCACTGCCTGCAGACCCATCAAACCTCTCTCTCTCTCTCTCGGTTAAACAGCCCATTCTTTGCAAGAGACAATCAAATGGGGTCACCATCCTGACAGCTATTAAAAGTGCAGTTTGCATTTTTTTCTCTGACCCCAACATGCATGCACTTGGCAAAGCAAGAGGAAAAGGGTTTGCAATGGGCTGATCATGGAGACTGCCTCTCGTTTTCACAAGAGATGTTGCCTCCAAATGGCCCTGATCCTCTCCCACCAAGTGTAAGTGGTGGTCTCCCTTTTCTTCACTAGAGAAATGGCACTGTGCTTTGTGCCTCTGAGTGCAAGTAACCCCACCCAGAAAGAGGCAAGTGAGCCATAAAGTAAAGGCTTCATTCTTCTACAC
Source organism: Protopterus annectens (assembly GCF_019279795.1). Taxonomy (NCBI): domain Eukaryota; kingdom Metazoa; phylum Chordata; order Ceratodontiformes; family Protopteridae; genus Protopterus; species Protopterus annectens. Next base: position 1,671,130,714 of record NC_056732.1, read on the forward strand.
CATGTATCCAGGTTTCATCTTGGTAACGGTTTTAAAGAATAAGAAACTGTAAACAAGGAAGAACTAGTGTGTAACAAAATAGATCGATGATGGGTCAAATTTCCAATTGCTTCTGGTTTTACTCCTGAATTTCCATGAGATGTGGAAGCCTTTACTAATAGTCTACAACTAGAAATAAAGACACTTCTTTTTTGGTCTGCCTACCAAGTTGTTATAAGCAACAGCTATGAAAGAGAAGGACCCGAGCTGCAAGATTGATGTAATGTCCTGATAAAAGATTGTACTAGTCAGTAAATGAGGCGTGGAATTCTACAGAAGTTGTAACCTATTGAGTCTTGTGTCAGAAAGCCATAGGTTAATGGAGTGGCAGCAACTTTATATGAGATGTGACCAGCCTATGCACCATCACCCACATTCTAAGGTGAGAGTAAATATTTAAGGCACATTTTGAAGAAGGAAGCATGAAGAACAGGCAACAGATGTGTCACTCCTGAGTGTCACGTCACTGACCTCTTTTCTTCCATAACTGAAATAGACTGTTTGGAAAATGTATGTTACAGTCTCTCAAACTGAACAACAGCAGCTGTGAGTGTTTTTTCTTCTCTCACACCACTCTCCAGTTTCTCTTTAAAACTATGACTAACAGTTTGACTCCATTAAATGAGGCATTAATAAAGGATATGTTGAAATTTTCTGAAAAAAATGTTGAAGTACAACCAGGCCTGATGTTGTATGGCATCACAAGTACTCGCTACCCATGCTGCACCACCAACAGAATTAGGTGCTGGTTGGTTGCTACAGATGGAAATGGATTCTGCTATAGTTGCCTGAGAAGTGAGCCTGGACTTGTGCTCTCAGTCCAGCAGCTTTTCCAGTGTCTTACCCACCTCATCCTTCAAGATCATGCTGCAAACATTGACATTTTGTTATACATTTGTTAACAGCACGATTCCAATGTACATAAGGGATGACCTGAGAGGATGTCTGGTTAAGTGATTTGCTCAAAGTCACACAATAGGCAAATGGAAATGTAAGAAATTGAACCTTGTATCTTGGGCTACAACAAACAGCTTAATAGCTCATAGCCTTAATCCTCTGCTTTAACTACCAGATGGTTACCAGCAATATGTGTATGAAAGAAAGAATTAAGCCAACATTCCTAAGGTGTGGTTCCCAAAGCTATAATGCAATCTCCCCATCAAACATTTGCTTGATATCCAAGCCTTGTGCTGAAAATGGAGATGGACATCCTACTCTCTATCATCCAGGGCCAACACACTTTGCTAGGTCCAAGACAAAGCATGGTACAGCAGACTGGGGGTTTTAGTATCCTGATCTATGATGGAGAGGCTCTATAAACCCCTTTGATTCTGGGTCAGTCAACCTGAAGCTCCAGCCAATCAGTAAGGGTCTGAGAAGCAACTATACCCTGGGTATGCACTTTCAACAAGTCCCCTACCATTTATCACAGCAAATGATAAGTGCATGGTCATGCCCTCACTAAAACGCCATCTACCTGGACTTACTTCCAGATCAGCTAGGCTGCAGCCTACACTCTGAGCTTTGGCTCATGTGATGGCATTCTGGCTGAGACAGAAGTGCTTCCAAATCCTGAGAATCTTCATACGACTCCAATAGGAGTCCCCCCTACCTGCATGTTCAAACGGTGAAGTCTCACCCAGTTTCATGTATGACTGACCTTCCTGATTAAACCCCCAATAGGAACACTCAACCACGGTCATCTCCTAGTAGCAAGGAAGGCCAGGTATCTCTCTGTAAGACTCAGTACTGGGCAGGTCAGCACCACCAGCACTTCTATCAGTGGATCGTGTTGTACGTCAGCCTTAGGATAACAAAAATAATGTAAATGTAGGTCTTTTCTTCTAGTTTTTGTTTTCTTTTTTTGCTTTTATGGCTGCCAAATACCAACTCCTTTTCACAGAGTCAGCTATGTCAGTGGTTAACTCTTGTGACAAGCCACATTTCCATGACCAGTGAAGAAGCCAAAAGTTGACCAGTAGTGAAGTCATCATCCTGCCAACCAAAAATAACAATTTTCTAAGCAAACTACCATCCAACCCTCTCTCTGCAGCCTTTACATGTATGCCAGTGAAGTGGGTGACACAGTAAAGGCCCAAGGCTCACACCCACTGGGACTGCTTGCTGTGACTAGGCAAAAACAGTGACCTGTAAGCTGCTGCATTAATCCCCTAAGTCTCCTTGGGGGCCAAAGGGACAACAGCAAAACCCACAACTGACCTCTTGAGATGGGCATGCTGGCACTAGATGTTCATTATGACATCACTTCACTTACTCCTCCCCTCCAGTCCTGGTAAGCCAGTCTAAACTAGGCTGACAGAACTGAACTCTCAGCTTTATTTTTCTTTAGAGAAATGGGCAAACTGCACATCTCACCCAGACTGGAGAATGGACATTCTCCTCCAGGGTATTACTGTACAGGTGATGCCCAATGTAAAACATATCCATCTCTTCACGGCAGCATATCAAGCTCTCATGAAACTTGGAACACAAAAGAAATGCCTGCCATTTTTTTTTTAGGGGGAACTAATTTTCCCTTGTTGCAAACATGTTAGGGTCTGGGGTGTACCAAACCTGAAAATTCTTCCCCAGCCCCCTGAAGGGGTTTGGCATTATATTCGCTTTCACTAGGATGTAAACACACTAGCAATTGGATAGCATGGCTGAAGGTACATTCCCAGAACCAAATCAGTTCCTTGTACAGGTCTCACAGAAGGTGCCTACCCCTTTGTTTATTCAAGTAGTACATCACACTTTGGTTTTCTAGTTTCACTAGCTTTCAGTTTCATCTCTCCCTTTAAGGTCTAAAGATTCAGAAGACCACCTTCAGCGAAAGCATATTTATGAAGCTTCCACTGTGGGGCACCACATTTCCTCTACACCACTGAAGACCCCAGCCTACTAGTAAGGCATTAGTTATGAGCACCTAAAAGAGGTTGGCTATAATAAGGAGATTGCTGCAACCTTGGAATAGAGGGAGCAGGATTCAGATATATCAGCCGAATTAATGTTGTGAAGTTTACTTGCATGTAGACTCACACTGGGCCTAATGAAAGTTATAAATGCCAAATGCAGGCCCACTGTGGTGGGAATAACCAAAGGCCTGTAAGGTGCAACAAGGTCTATAAGCAACGCTTTATCCATATGACTCAGAATCTTACCCCTGGGAGAGTGAGGGGAGGAGACTCCTTGGTTTCTAGTTCTACCTTTGGCCTATTTTAAGTGAGATAGTGAAGTGGTCATATTCTTGAGTACAGTGCTAGAACCAGAAGACTTGTTTCTAAAATTAATTGCCATGAGAGGCATCTTTCCTGGCATACACTTCATCACGTATGGCATCACATTCAATCTATAACTAGCCAAAGAAGAACTTGCAGTCCTGTAAGGCTGCAGTGGACACCTTAAGGATGGTTTTATGTTTTAACCACTACCTAGCTCCGTGATCCCTTAACTTTTTTCTCTCCTCTCCAAATTCTACCTGGAATTGTGGGAGACCTACATGCCAACTGCCACCTGCTGCACTGGCAACCTCCTGAGCAGCCACTCTGCTGGTAACAAGAAAGTCGTGTGTCTTTTCTCTAACAGTGGGGACATGTTAAAACATTACACTCTTTTCTCAGGTAGTAAAGACAGCTTTTGTGACTCCTGAATGTCAATCTGGTGATGAAATGCACTATTAGAAAGTTTTAACCTTAAGTATCACACATGGTACACTTTATATATAAAGAACACAGAAATGAAGAAAAACAGAGCAGGGAAAAAAAAACACCTGGGAATCTTGGAGCAAACATACCCTCCTAACCTGCTGCAATGGCAGCAGGAAGTGCCTATACCCTGTAGTGCGAGTGACGCCAAGACCTGCGCCATGAGAGACGACTCTCAGGAAGGGGATCCCAGTAGTTATCTATGGAGAACAGCCCTCAAGGTAAGAATTTATGAATTTGCTTTATATTCTTAGTTGTCAAAGTATACAGAGTAAACAATTGGGAAAATTAGTATTTTTGACAGTGTTAAAAGAAATTCCAATTTTAAAAAGGTGATAGAAGTTTAACTTTCACTTTTTTTCCCTCTTTGGCACTTTCTTATCTTCATCTGCTCCTTCTCCATTCAGATAATATATCACCACAGCTCACATGCATATCTCAAGGCACTATTCCCAGGTAACTCCTTATAAGACTAGCAAACAGCACCCAAAATGGCTGTGTAGCAAAGGTAAATCAGCATGCCATGCACGGTACCTTGTATACAGAGCTTAATCATACAATATTAAATATTCCTTCAACTCTGGGGTAAACAATGGCATACCTCTTGTATTTGCCTCCTAAACTAGAATAAGCAATCCTCACAGCTGTCCCCCCTTTTTTCTAAAAGGAGGAGGTATGAACTGAATGGAGCCTCACCTCGCTCAAGGAATGAGGGGAGGGAGGAATAGTCTTCAATCAGCTGTCCCCTGAAATGCCAGCAGATGAAAAATTAACCGCAGTGACAACAGACAAGCCCGGTGAGCATTCTGTTACTATGTGGTGCATTTGCACATTCAAGCATTTTAAACTGAAAAATATAAGTAGAAAGTCAACTACCTCTTTGTCTCCTATTTCTGAGGCTCGCTCCTCTCTTCTCTTCTCCTGTTCCACTGGTGGCAGGCAAAAAATATTGTTCAGACAGCTGCTGATGAGTTCAAAATTATCCGTTTCACTCAGGGGAGGCTGTAGGTTTCTGATTGCTGGTTAAGGAAAAGTAGATCTCTGCCTTGCAGTTGGGGGGGGGGGGTGTATGAAAAAATACAACAAAGTACTGCTGCTGTGCTTGTGGCTTTATCTATCAGTTTCACTTCACTGTATTTTTATATTTTAATTTATTTTTATTACTGAACATCACTGGCGAAACCATCCATTTTATGACATCACACTCATAAGTTTTGAGCACATTACAAAAATGGAAATATGCATAGGCGTAAAATTTACATGCATCTTTTTGTTTAAACTGCAACTAAATATTAACAAAGTTAACTGAATGTTATGCTGCAGTACCAAACTTTGGTAGTTCTGTGGACCACTAAGCATAAACACAACATGTGTACAAAGCTCTTCTGTATCAGTATACAACAAATTTGCACACATTAGAAAGTACACTAGCTGCATTAATTAATCTTTAGCATAGAACTTAAAATATAAATAATCCATGGTAATACAATTTATAAATCAGTTCTCACATTACAACAATTAACCACAGCATTAAAAAAACATCAACAGGTGACCACAACAAAGTATGTTGTACATGGCTAACTACTTAATATTGCAACGTTAACATACTTAAGGTAAATCCACTTTAACCCACATCAACTGGATAATTGTGGAAATGTAAATAGATTAACTTTGAGAGCTAATCCCAACAAACAAAATGAAATAATCTTCAAATATTTAATGAGAAATACGCCTGCTTTGCTGTGTTACCAATAAAGTAAGTAAATGACAATATCAGGAAACTGTACTCAGAGGATGAACAGACAAGGTGTCCTCAAGCACACTAAGGATGGGCATGCAGTACATCTCTAATCTGTCCCCAGAGATTTACATTACAGAGTACAGTCAGAAAATAAATGAAATTCCTACATACATTAGCTTAAAAAGGTAAACTGTATCTTTTTTAAATAGTGCCACCATAAAATGGCTTACTGCGCAGAATCTTCAGATAGAGGATTACCATACAGTCCCTGTTCATAAACAGGATGTTATGGGTTACAGTCAAGAATTTAAAGAAATTCACCTTGATTACAAAGCGATAGAGGCGAATCTTGACATCCATGTTGAGAACGCACAGCTTCCCAGATTATGATAAGAAAGATGCAATCATAATTCTTTGCAGTGCATGGAGCTTTACCTGCTTCCATGTACTACAAAAGTTAGAGGGGGGAAAAAAGAAAGTGTAGCAGCTGTAAGTGTTTTACAGATTAAAAAGGCATACCACACTAACAGTGGCCACTAAAAGAAATGGGAAGCTGGTAAACACTTCCTTTGGACTTATATTAAAAAAAAAAAAAAAACTCTGAATTAAGTGTTTAATGGCTATCCATCACTGTTCTATTGTGGCCTCTGAGCACTGTTAATTCTGTACAGCGACATCAGTGTTTAACACTGCTGGGGGTGCTTACCAGTAATTAAGCATGTTTCTGTCAATGTCAGAACATTAACTGTGACACACGACGCACAAAAATTAAATTATGTACATTCACTGTGTTTTTTTAAATCTTTAATAAATGTGTGCTAGTCCAGCTCTGTGTTATCGTTTTGGCATAGAGTTTCTCCTAAAACTTCATGGCAGTTTCTGCAAACTAGTAACAATGTTAAGGAGGACTTTATAAACAAAACAAATTAAGGAACAAAAAGGGTTGCAAGTACACAAAACTGCTGTACTGTACAACCATTCTCACATAAACAGCAGATATGTACACTACATCACTAACCCACCCTGGAGACTTGCACCAGAGGAGGGGGGGGGGGAGAAATAAAGCTCCATCCTACAATGATATTTAAAATGGTAAAACAGTTTCTTTATAACAGCAATTACACAAAGACTTCTCATTAATATTCAAAAACGTGCAAGCTGATTAGGCAGCCCAAACAAAGTAACAGAAAAATGTCCGGCCACTGAAGTACCACTGAGTGGCCAGACTTTTCTATTGGCATGTGCTATAAAGGACATAGCAAAATACAAGAAAAATCAGGTACGTTCTGCAAAACAGAAATGCACCTAATTTTCCTTGTACTTCTGCACTCATTCTCCTTAAATCTTGGCAGATCTCGTACCTCTCAACTGTCTGGATCTTCATAGAATATGCAGAATTTTGCCTTACAGTTTTCTTCTTTTCTTCATAAAAAAAAATGTATTTTTTTTGGCAAGCCACTGGGGACTGAAGTCTTCAAATGACGACACACATTTGAGATTTACTTTTCATATCCTTCAGAAAATGCACACTAACACAAAACCTCCCATTCCAGTAACATTCTAAATTTGTAACAGCAATAAAATCTGTCTCTATTTTTTCCAAACACCTTTACTGAATTATCACTTGTGACATAGGAACATTTACATTCATATAAAAGTAATCACACTATAAACAAACATTTTACTTCACATACATTGCTATATATCATATAACATAAGCAGCATTACATAAATTATTCAATTCCTGCTTTTTTTTTTTTTTTTTTTAACAAGAAACATCTTCATTAAACCATCACTTACTACACAGGCAATCATACATGTATATAAATGAAAACAAACCACACCGACACAATCCTACCTGCAAGCATTTTACATCACAAACCATACTCACACACTCCCAGTTGCAAACATATACATTACTTATAATCTACCCAATCTACTTCAGTCAAACATTACATACCTCATTTAAGTCCTGTTGCCTTTTAAACCTCATTCCTCCCTTGTTATGCATTGTTCCCACAATTTCCATTTTTCTATGTAGTTTGCTTCTACCCTTTTCTAAAGATCTCAATTCCAGTTGTTTTACCTCTGTTACCATAGTCAATAATTCTAGTACAGTTGGTTTAATCTGTCACTATTTTGAACCCATGTCCCTACCCAATCCTTATGTTGGTCTGTCCATGTTTCTTACATTAATACTGACAAAAAAAAAATCAACAGAAATTCTTCTCCATTACTTCTCTCGAACAGCACTGATGTACTTACTGTGCAAGCATGAGAACTTAAGTCCCATACCCAAAATACATCAGAAAATGTAGAGGAACACTACACTGTCATTATACAAAGACATTATTTTAGAAAAGTAAGCAATTTCTGTCTTAAATGTCATTGTGTAATGGCAATAACCCATGACTGTGTGTGGGTGATGCTGGCTTTATGCCCTCGTGACCAAAGCACACTAACAGTGGGTAAATCCAGCATTACCTACACCCAGTTGTTGGTTACTGTTTAATATACAATGACTGCTATTAATATTAAAAAAAGAGCACGATGATTGGTCAAGCCCAACCAGCATGCCCGTTGTACTATACCAATGGATAAAGTTTTCCATAAGTATATCCCATAAAAATTTTTTTTTTTTTTTTAAATAAGTTTAAAAAAAGAAGACCTGAAATGAACGAGGGAGAATGCAAAGAGACAAATAAAAGGATAATCAGGTATGTTCTGCAAAACTAAAGAAAAGTATCTGATTATCCTTATTTTCTCTGTCCTGTCTCTCCAGAATGTTAAGAGTCTCGCAGTATCTTTTTTCTTAAGTATATTAAAAAAAAAGGCAACTGAGATCTTCCTTTCTCTGTTGTTTTCTTTACACAACACTGATGCACTGCATAAGCATGGGAACGCAAGTCCCATACATATGTGCAGTACATCAGGAAAGACCCAGCATACCAGAGAAAACGTGGAAGGGCACCATGGCGCCATTATACTAAGACATTATTTAAGAAAAGTAAGTATTATTTTTCTTAAATAATGTCATTGTATAATAGCAATAAACAACTCTGTGGTGTGGTATATACTGAAGATTTATCCACGGTTGGCTTTATTTAATCACTCGGGCTTCGCCCTTATGATTAAACCACACCAAAAGAACACCATCTCCACGGTGAAGCATGATGGGTTGCTTTTCTTCAGCTGGAACTGGGGCTTTAGTCAAGGTGGATGGAATTATGAACAGTTCCAAATACCAGTCACTTCTGGCCCAAAACCTTCAGGGGTCTGCTAGAAAGCTGAAGATGAAGAGGAATTTCACCTTTCAACACAACAATGACCCCAAGCATACATCCAAATCAACAAAAGAATGGCTTCACCAAAAGAAAATTAAAGTTTTGGAATGGCCCAGCCAGAGTCCAGCCCTAAATCCAATAGAAAAATCTGTGGGGTGACCTGAAGAGGGCTGTGCACAAGAGATGCCCTTGTAATCGGACAGATTTGGAGTGCTTTTGCAAGGAAGTGTGTGTAAATATTGCCAAGTCAAGATGTGCCATGCTGCTAGACTCCTACCCAAGAAGGCTGAATGCTGTAATTAAATCAAAAGGTGATTCAAAAAAGTATTAGTTTAAGGGTGTGCACACTTATTCAACCAGTTTATTGTACATTTATTATTTTTTATATTTTCCCCTAACAGATTTGTTTGTTTTGTAATTGAATTGTACAGGTTATAGGTCACATTAAAGGTGGGAAACGTTTTTAAATTATTTATTGTGGTCTCATTTTTTTATATCACAAAAACCTGGCATTTTAACAGAGGTGTGTACACTTTTTATATCCACTATAGCTATGAATATGAAGCAGTATTAGGGTTGTGGGATGCTGAAACAAACTGCATGACCGCTCAAGGCCTCATTACCCAAAGCTAAAAAGCATTAAGGACTATAAACTGTGTAAAACACAATCTGATGAAAATGTGCACTGATGAACAAGCCCTACTCCTTTGTTGGTCAAAATGAATGCAACATGAAAACTGCTGTAATAATATAAAAATTATAAAAAATGTCCTGGCCAGCCCAGTGGGAAATAATTAGAGTTCCCATCTGGAATGAAGGTAATTCAACTTTGTGAAATGGTTTCATTTATGAAAAGCCAAAAAGAGGACAGATGATGCCAGCAGACCAGTGAATTATAACATTTCATATTAAATACATCAGGAAGTTCTGGTACATTACCAAGCTATAAAACACGAGTGTTTGAGACTCGAAAACACTGCTTTAACCTCATTTAAAGTTGAGATTATCGAGAGCAGTGATTCTCAGTTAATGAATGCCAAATAAAAATCATACTTTCACTTTGGTAGTTGGTGAGTATAATAAAACCAGATCACCTTTTTGGGGAGATGTTTCTGTACAGATTCAAAACTCTATCTCTATAACTACCATGGTAATGCTGCCTCTCCTTGCTTTGACTTATTTTTACCCAAGATCTTTCTGCTTTCTACGTTAAACTTGCTTTTATTTATTCATTTCTATTTTACTTAGTTGGTATTTCTACTTATTTCTGCTCTCTTTTTTTGCTGTTTCACATCACACTATTTATCACCTTCAATTAAACTAAGGTAGTATCTACAACCTTATTCATAATTCAATTGATCTGTGTCTTCAAATAACTTTTGTATCTTCTGGCATGTTCTCTTCATTATTTGTCATGCTACATTTACTCTGTTTCTGTATTGTTCCTCTGCCTATTTTCCAAACTATCATTTATTCATTTTACAGAATGACTTATACCTTTTGATTTCGGATTGTGTGTGCGTTACAAATGATGTAGAAAGCTATAACAATACTTTTTTAACTGAGATTTTCTGCATACTTTGGAATGTTTTGACTTTGTATAAACTGCACACTGCATTTTATACGCAATAGCTCTTTTTAAGCCATACTGGTCTAAAAAATGAATATTCCTAAAGTTTTGTTTTTGTTGCATCAATCTGTTTTTGTAAATACCCATGTAACTCACATGCTGTGGCTGAAAACAGTCCCTGGACCACCCACCTATCCGATTATCAAATTAAAGCAATATATCAGTCAGTATACAAGTGAAAATTAATGAAATTCAAACCCAATTCCCAAATGGACTGCCAAAGAAAGTGCCAAGGAGCTAGCAAGGATTTTTATTTATCCTTTGATGACCAGGTTAGCACCACTAGGCTACTGGCCTCTTTTAAAGGGAGACCTAAGATGGTATTTGTCCTACTAGGGGAATTATGTGTAGGACACTGAGTTAGTCCCACAAGGTTAGTGGCCTCTTTTCAGGACAGATGCAAGGTGGTATTGATAACTACTGGGGGGGAATTTGTCCAGGACATCAGAGAACTTCCCTACTCTTTTTAATAGGTGGTGAGGGATCTTTTACATCCATCTGAGCTATCACAAACACAAGCACATGAGACCTCAGATTAGCATCCCACTCCTCTTATGCTGCACTGCAGTAACATCAACCCATCTATCCGGTGTGGGAAAAGAACCCACAGCCTCTTGTACCAAAGAAAAGTATGCTACGTGTTGTGTCACTGACTGGATTTCTGTGCCCTTTTTTATCATCAATACATTTGCTTATGTAACTGTGAGTCAAGTATAGGACAAGAGCCTGGAAACTGTAACAGACGTGGAAGCATTTGTTTTGCTATTTTTGCATCACAGTCTAAGCATCTTTGGATGCTGCAGAGGTACTGATGTGAGGACTTATGCCTCACTACTCCTCCAGCTTTTCCAGAACAAACAAAACTGCTGCTGAGAAATAGTAATTAATAAAAAAATGCCAAAAATTATTACTATAAAAACAGGGCAAGTGGTTACTAAAACACACAGTCCTTTCTATATAACAAATGCATTGCATTACTCCCTTATCAACTACCAGTTGGCACAGAGGGTTAAGCCTGTCAGACATAGGTTCATAGATTAGTACTAAGCTAACTGCCCTTGTGAGCCATTTTAAGCCTAGCCATTTATCCCTTGTGAGTTAGTCCCCATGTTACAGGTTTTGAATTCCTCAGTCCTCAATTGCCTACTGTGTGACCTCAAGAAGTCACTTAACTGGACACTGCTCCCAGGTCACAGTGAAAAAAGAACTGTGTGTCCAGTAGGCCTACCTGGTTAACAAATGCATGTCAGTTTACATACGCCACTAAGTCTAATATGTGTTACTAAAATGCTTATTAAACTTAACTGCAACTCAAGTTACAACTGAATGAAGGTTTAATTGGATGAATAAAAATGGCCAAGAAAGGACACAGTTTCTCTGCACTCCCATAGGAGGGACATCCCTAGCCTCTTACTAAAATATTCAAACACCATGGCCAAACCATGGACCACTCCAATCACACACAGACACTTCATCAGTAGTGATCGCATATATTCAGCACTGACAAATATAAAACAAAATAAACCTTTTCAAGTTAACACTCAACATGTGGTGATACTATTTTTACCATATATATATATATATATATATATATATATATATATATATATAAAACACCTGTCTTGCTGGATTTCAAGTCTAAATATAGTTCACCAGCTTAAGTTAGCTCTACTGCTGCTAAAATATACATGTGTACATATATACAAGTAAACACTGATTACAATCTAGTTTTGCTACTGTAGGGCAGACTGAGCTTTAGCCTTGTTACAATGTCTTAAGTTGCTTCCGAACTCAACAGTGCATTGCTGCAATTCTGAGTACAATGTACTCTCCCTTGCTTTCTAAGACTGATGCCAAGGCATTCTAGAATTTAGTACTCATGAAAAAACACTATGGGCAAAAACTAAAAAAAATTATGTTAACATGAAGTTGTTCACAGTCAAAATCTCCCAGCAGCACAATAACTGCTTATTACTGCTAACCCTAAAACTCCCTATGGAGACAGATATGCTGATGTGATCCTGTTATCCTGGAAATCTAATTTTCACCCACAATGCACTGTGAGGGCATTGCTGATCAGCTTAAAATGCCATCGGCTCTACTGCATGGCTAGGCTTAAAAAGGCCATTGTGGTCGTTAGCCTAGTAAACACCTATGAACCTATGTCAGATCACACATTAACTCAGAATGAAAGCAGTGAGAAATACTGCTAAGCTTAAGAAACGTCAGTAGGAATGTCAATGACTGATTTGCTGTGATTCTTAGAGCTTTACTTTCGTACATGCATCTCACATTCTCTAAAAATGTTTGGTAAGGTAAAAGCAAATAGATGAGATAACACGGTATTTAAAAAAAATTATATTAGAGGTTCATGTCCTATCACAGCACTCCTTTCCCACATTACTTCCATCAGTCAAACCAGAATATTTCATTTCCTAACTTAGACAACATCAGTCAACAGTCGTTTGTAAACAGAAACGCATATCAAAATGATAATTGTGGTTGGCCCTGCCAGTAAACTACTCATTTCTAGTCTTAACTTACATCTTTTTTAATCTTAGTTTTACAGTATAATAACAATCTGAGTATATACAAAGTATCCCTTAGAAGTGTGCCAAGTAAAATGCACAATACAATTTAAAATGCATACTCCGTAATCATACAAATACCTTCAGACAGTAGCATCATGTGAACAGTCTTACTTTGTACAGAGGTTTACATAAACAATACTTTTGTGGGTTTCTTTGCAACCGTGATTCGCTTGTTAACGTATGACATACCCCTTTAATATCTACAACCAGTGCTGTACTTTCAAATATTTCCAGATTTTTAAAATTATACATAATATTAAGAACTAAGAAAAGGATCAGAAGTCTTATGGTCTTGGAGAGGAAAAGAATACATGTACAAATGACAGTATAACTCTGAATCCTTGGAGCCTAAATGGGTTTTTAACCCCAATGAGTTTAAACAAAAAAATAACTAAAATACCTTGCTATGTGTGGTTTTTGCCTTAGCAAGAAACTTTTGGATGTGATAGGCATTATGATGCAACAGCAAGGAAGACAAATTCTTTAAATATCATGAGATTTCATTCAGCTCCAACGTGGATTGCAATGAGGAGGCCGACTATAAGAGAAATACCACACAGAAAGAAGCTGCTGAGTCATGTTTTTTAATACGTAGAAGAATGGATATTATTCTGTAGGGAGAAAAATATACTATGCAGAAAGGAAACATTGTGTTTAGGGCACAGCTGTCTTAGTATATAAATGTACAGATTATAGCTTAAACTTAATACTGGCATAAGGCACTCATTTTGAAGTGATTAGTACTTACCATTTTATGCCACTTCTTTGATATGAACCTTTTATTGTTCCACTATTATGAACAAAGTACAGTTTTGCACCTACCATAAATGTAGATGTTCGAGTACTAATACAGCCGCAGTCATAACAGATGGGTTCTCCTGCCGTCAGGCGGGTCCTCGGTCGGCCGAATTCCAAAGTCTAGGTCCAGCGTCGGTTGTCGTCGCTTCTTCCCTGACGTCAGTGCGACAGGGGTATAAAGGAACCAGCCGACACCATTCTCTTCAGTTTTTCTTGCCCCAGATGTCAGGTGCCCCCAGAAGGAGGGCAATACATAAATTTGTGTAATAATGCAGTGCAATATAATCAAAATACAGTAGTTGCAAGCAAATACATCATAAATGAATACCCCAATCAGGTTGTATGAGGATGTGTTAGCCTATAGGCCTGTCCCAAGAGGGGAAGGAGGGAGGGAAACCTGGACTGCAGCTGTATTAGCACTCGAACATCTACATTTATGGTAGGTACAAAACTGTACTATGTTCATCGTGCATACAGCTGCAGTCATAACAGATGGGTAGAATCCCAAAGCTAAGAAAGGGGTGGTAGGCACTAGGTGGAACTAGGAGGAGCCAAAATGCCCTGCAAGACTGAAGTGGCAAAGCCTGCTCTAGATTTGGAGTATAATGGTAGGTTGTAGTGCTTGGAGAAGGTATGCACAGAACTCCAAGTGGCTGCTTCCAAAATATCCTTGGTAGGAACTCCTTTGAGAAAGGCTGCAGAGGTGGCTGTGGCCCTGGTGGAATGAGTTCTAATGCCTGTAGGTACAGTTTTGCCATGAAAGGAATAGCAAAAGCGTATGCAGTGGGCTATCCATTTTGAGATTGTCTGTTTGGAAATTGGCTTTCCTTGAGCTCCTACCGCATAGGCCACAAAGAGCTGTTCTGATTTTCTGAAAGGCTTTGTTCTGTCCAAATAATAACGCAGTTGTCTGTGGATGTCCAAGGAATGTAGTAATCTCTCCCCTTTGTTTTGAGGATTAGGATAAAAGGTAGGTAAATGTATGGTCTGATTTAAAGCTACCCTGGATACCACTTTAGGCATAAAGGACGGGTTGGTTTGTAAGGAAACTCTGTCCTGATGGAAGATGATAAAAGGCTGGACAGCCATGAGAGCCTGTAGTTCTGAAACTCTAAGAGCTGAGGTGATAGCCAGAAGGAAAGCTGTTTTCCAGGACAAATATTGCAAATCTGATGAGTCAGCTGGCTCAAAGGGAGGCAAGGTCAGTTTTTCCATAATGAAATTAAGATCCCAAGCAGGTATTGGTTGTTTCCTTGGAGGTCTTAAATTTTTAGCCGCTCTGAGGAACTGTCTTAAGAGAGGGTGAGAGAATAAAGGTGGATCAGTGTTGTATTCTGCAGAAATGGCTGAGGCATGGATTTTGATGGAGGAGAAAGAAAGTCCACTGCTTAGCAGTTCAGCCAAATATTGTAGTATTTGAGGTAAATTCAGTTTTCCAGGATCCTGGCCCTTTTTCTCATTCCAGACACAAAAACGTTTCCATTTTGCAGAGTAAGCTTTTCTAGTTTATGGTCTTCTGGCCTCCAAAATGACATCCTGCACCTCCTTGGAGAGTAGGGCCTGTTGTGATGCTAAGGAATCTTCCATGCGGCTAGATTAAGTGTTTTTAGCTGGCTGTGAATAGTTTTGAAGCTGTGCTGAGTCAGAAGAAGAGACATTAGAGGCAGGGTCCATGGTGGGGAATGCGTCAGGCTCCTCAGGAGTGGGTACCAGTGTTGCCTTGGCCAGTCCGGAGCAATGAGAATCATCTTTGGTCTGTCTGCTCTGGTCTTCAATAGAACTTTGGGCAGCAGAGGAAGAGGTGGGAAGGCATAAACTGTCATTGATGTCCAACTGAAAGAGAGCGTCCACTCTCCAGGCCTTTGGATGGAAGATCCTTGAGCAGAATTTTGTCAATTGATGATTTTTGTGGGAGGCAAAGAGATCTATGTCTGGCCTTCCCCATTCTTGGATTATTTCTGTAAAAACTTTTGGATGCAATTTCCATTAGTGTGGATCTGTCATATTTCTGCTTAGGTTGTCTGCCAGCGTGTTTTCCTTGCCTGGCAAGTACTGTGCTTGTAGTTCCATTTGTAAGTCCATGGCCATGTTCCAAAGTGACATGGCCAGTCTGCATAGGGGGTATGAATGTGTTCCTCCCTGTTTGTTTATGTACTACATAACTGTGGTGTTGTCCGTTCTTATCAATAGTTGACCTGGTTGTAGAAGGTCCTTGAAAGCTATAATAGCATTTATTCCTGCTAGCATTTCTTTTTGATTGATGTGCAGGTGCTTTACTTTTTGGGACCATTTGCCCTGAATGCACCGATCTGTCATATGCGCCCCCCAGGCGTAGTCAGAGGCGTCTGTTGTGATGACTTGATTTGTTTGAGGCTTGCTGAATGGAAGACCTGTGTTTCTTTGGCATGCTTGAGCCCACCACAGAAATTCCTTTTGCAGACATGGAATTAGTGGTATTATTGTTTCCAAACTGTGGCTGTGTTGAGACCATATGTTTTTCAGGTACCATTGTAGTTTCCTCATATGCAGCCTTGCACATGGGATTAGTAAGATGCAAGATGCCATGAATCCCAGAGCCTGCAGGATTTTCCTTGCAGTCAGCCTGGTGTAATTTGCTATTGTTCTGAAATATTGAATTAGTTGCCCCTGCTTCTCTGGCGTGAGGTAGGCCATCTGGGTGTTTGTGTCCAAATTGGCACCCAGGAAAATTATCTTCCGAGAGGGTATCAGCCTTGATTTCTTTTTGTTGACTGTGTATCCCAGAGAGTTCAATAACATTATTACATAAGCCAGATGTTTCAGAAGAATGTGCTTGCTGTCCGCTTGGATCAGGCAGTCGTCCAAATAGGGGTATATTTGTATCCCTTGAAGTCTGCAGTAGGCAATTACTGATGCCAGGCATTTCGTGAATACTCTGGGCGCAGTAGATAAGCCAAAGGGCAATGCAGAGAATTGATAATGGGTTGAACCTGCAAGAAATCTGAGGTACCTTCTGCAATTTTGTCTGATTGGGACATGCAGGTATGCCTCCTTGAGGTCCAGTGTTACCAGCCAAGACTCCTTGCCCAGCATGGGAAGAAGTTGCTGTAGTGTGAGCATCTTGAATTTTGGTACGAGTAGAAATGTGTTTAGGATGGATAGGTCCAAAATAGGTCTCCAATCTTTTCCCTTTCTTGGCACCAGAAATAGCCTGGAATAAAAACCTTGACCTTGTTCGGGCGTAGGTACCTCCTGAATAGCTTTCATGTTTATGAGCTCTGTAATTTGCCTTTGTACCTCTGCCCTTTGATTGTGTGGCAGGTTTGGCATGCCTCTCATTTTTGGAAGGGTGTGAAAATGGAATTTGTAGCCTCTGTTTATAATGTCCAGGATCCATTTGTCCTTTGTGACAATATGCCAATTTTTTTGAAAATAATGCCAGCTTTCCTCCTAAGGGGGCTGCCATTTGAGACCTGGTTGGCATGCAAAGGGGAAAGTCATTGGGTTTGCTTTCTGAAAGATTGCGAGTTGTCCTCACTACCTCTTTGTGTAGGAGCTTGCCATTGTCTGCCTCTAAACGATCCTTGGGATTGTCCTCTGCCCCTCGGGCGCCTGTATCTGCCTCTTTGGGGTCTGTCTGTGGCAGGAAAGGACCAGTTTTGGAAGGCCAATTTCTACTAAAGCGTGGGGTTGAACCTGTAGAAATTCTTTCACCGTTTGCATTGATTTAGCCTTTTCCTCCATTTTCCTTAATACCTCCTCAGCATTAGCTCCAAATAGTACATCCTTTTGAAGAGGGGCGTCTAGTAATTTAGCTTTGACATCATCAGGCAAGGCTTGTTCCTTGAGCCAGGCATGCCTACGTATGACTGATCCTGTAACAGCAGCTCTACATGAGGCCTCTAGAGCATCAAAACCACATTGTAAGGTATGCTTACCCACTTGTTCTGCACTATGCATGAAATCCTGCAACTCCTTCAAGTCTGGTTGTTCAGGTTGTGACATTTTACTTTTCAATTGTGATAACAAAAACTGTTGGTATTTTAGCATATGAAACTGACAGTTTAAGGCCCTCATGGGTAAGGTAGCCGAGGTATATACCTTTTTTCCCCACCTTTCTAAGGATCTGGAATCTCTCGGAAGGCAATGGATTTTTAGCAACAGAGGGCTTAACTCCCTTGGGGCCCTGTGAGATGGTTTCTGGGTCAGCAGCATGGCTTTTGTATAGAAATTGGTGTGAGTCAGGAACCCTGTAGTACCTGTCAGGCTTAATTGGAGCTGGAGGTAGAGAGTCTGGGTTAAGGCAGGCCTCCGAGTAAACATCATCTAGGATGTCCAAGACAGGTGGTATAGCCAGAGGCCTGTGCTGAGGTAGCAATAGAAATTCCCTGAGCCTTTTCTTGGAATCTGAATAATCTTGGCGTTCCCAGTGGAAGTGTTCCCTTAAGGTATGCAAAGTTTCCCCAAATGAGTAATCCTCAGGGGGGGGGGGGGATACAGAAGGGATGGACTCCTCCGCATCAGAGTCTTCAAAAGGGGAGTAAGAATGGTCCTGATCATCAGAGTGCTCTGAAATAATGGAGCCCTGATCAGAGAAGGGGGAATCTTCCTTCACTCTGGGCCTTTTGTCCGGTGGGGGCTGAGAACCTCTGATAAGAGTAATTAAATCCTCAGCCATTTTAAGCATCTGTTTCTTAGGCATGGGGCCTGGAGATGGGCCCTGTGTAGCTGGTCTCTTAGAGTGCATGGTTGCTTTAGACTTTGTGAAAGCCTTGATGGAGAAAGAAGAGGAAGGTCTGAAGACACCTTGAGTGGAGGTGGACCTGTCCACATTCTGAGTTTCAACGCCAAGAGTGGCTTCGGTATCTGTAGTCGGGGTGTGGGCCGAGGAACCTGCGACCTCGGGCACAGGAGACACCGTCAAAGAAGTGTCGTCGGTAGTCAGGGGCTGCGTAGGCGCCTCGCTGAGAACCGGACCACGTGTAGTCGGCTTTGGCGTGGTGTCGGTAGAGGCCGCGGACCTCGTGTGTCGGTCCTTGTCTTTGCGTTTTTTAGACAAAACCGGAGTCGGAGTATCCGACGACATAGTATAGTTAAATGCTTTCCCAAAATAATGCTGGGTGAACTCCGCCCGACGCTTAATAGTGCGTTTGTTGAATGTAGCACAAAAGCGACAGACCGAGACGTCGTGGTCTGGGCCTAAACAAGGTATACAGAGGAATGGAAATCCTTATGCGGTATTTGCTTCCCACAAGAAATACAATTATTAACTTTGTCTGACATCGGTCTGAGGCAAGAAAAGTTTCCCCAACGGGGTACTTAGCTTTTAAGAAGACTCGGTTTCCAAATTTTCGTAATCTCAAGAGCTGGCTGACCGGCACTTGCGAACTGCTTCTGCTTCGGGCACCGCGCGGCAAGAAAGACTGAAGAAAATGGCGTCGGCTGGTTCCTTTATACCCCTGTCACACTGACGTCAGGGAAGAAGCGACGACAACCGACGCCGGACCTAGACTTTGGAATTCGGCCGACCGAGGACCTGCCTGACGGCAGGAGAACCCATCTGTTATGACTGCAGCTGTATGCACGATGAACATCTATAGGTCGTTATTCTGTTTTTTAGTAAAATCAAGGTAAACTCCCTGTGACGTCCCAGCACTGGCCCAGTAATCAAGGAGCCTCAATCTTCACCTCTGGCAACAGTGAAGGGACATACACAAAGAGGATGACAAGTACACACACAGTAAAATGCAATTTTCCTTAAGAGCACATAGAGACCACAGTCAGACTGGCACTGGTTTCTCCCTCTTTCTCCAGATCCTCAATAAGACTTCCCACTGACACAGCTATAAAGTTGAGTCATTAGTCAGGGCTCCAAGTCAAGTCCTCCAATACTCTCTCTGTCCAACCAGTGCTTCATGTCCCTGCCCAAGTAGCTGATACACGCACATTCTTGGAGATTTGTTTTACACACACACACACACACACACACACACACACACACACACACACACACACACACACACACACACACACACACCCCTGGTAAATGCTGGCATTTACTAGCAATGCCCCCTTATGCCCAGACTATAAGATAAATAAATAAGGTAGTTATCACTGCCAACAGAACTCCTTATCAGCTACTTTAAGGCCCATAACAAATGGGGCCAATCCTACTGTGTAATATTACTATTAATCCAAATGGTAGTTTGACCAAGGGGCCAGGCTATTAGGAGTAGCCTGTACAGTGTCACCAAATCTATATGCAAATACGCTAAGAGCTTAAATATCTCTAAAGCGACCAGCCACAATTAAAAGGTTTAAATATATTTAATAATAAATAATAAAAGAACAAGACAATACCAGATATGTATTCACGGTGACTTCAGAGCTCAAACTCACAAGAAATATTTAAACATTGCAGGACAGTCTCAAATAAAGAAAGAAAAACATCTAGGTATACTTTACTATATTCCTATCTGAATCTAAAAGGTACTATGCCCTAAAAACTTATTTACAGAACAACAGGCAGGCAGAAGTAGTAAGTGGATGTTTCCAGGTCAAAGACAAAATACAAAATGCCCCGTTTCTCTTTTTCAGTGTTTTCTTAAATTAATATATTTAATATTGCTGCTGGGATACTTGCAGCATGATATCACTTTCTGGCACCTGACTTCAGTTCCCAGGCTCACAAACAACTCCCACTGATGCAGCACCTAGCATCTCTCTGTGAAAATACATAGCCTTCAGATGTTTGCAGCTGCTAGAAGACGTAAAACAATAAAACAGTTACAATACCACGCAGAAGGCTCCCTAGTTTTAGGCATCCTGTCTCCTTGCTGCATTGAAACTAACTTTTGTAGCACAATCATAAAACAATTTAATTTCAACTATTTGTAAGTTTTACAAGTTAACCCTCTATGTTCTAGTTCCCACTGTTAAAACATACACAGTTACACAGGTATAATAGTTTATATACACTTCTATTCTTTCCCAGTAAGGTACACTGACGACACACCTTCAAACCCAGTACTTAAACACACACATGCACACAAACACCTGTACCAGCAGCTTGATATACAGACAAAATACAGTTCTAATATAGTTGCAACACAAGTGATTGCATCATGCTGATATTCACAAATGACATAACTATTTACGAAATTCCAGGTAGCTGTGCCGCAGTATCTCCTTCTATCATACTTCTATATAAATCATATTAATATTCACAAATTATATAATTATTTACAAAATTCCAGATGGCACAGCTGGCAGTATTTCCTTTTGAGACACTTCTCTTCTTTACATAATACCAACAGAGGGTGTCACTGTTTTTATGCAAGTGTTTTCCCATATGTGCTTGTGTGGAAAAATTTTGCAAGCCAGAAATTAACCAAGCTTTTATTTATTTTTCTCTTTCAAAGATCTGGTACTGCTACATTTTATTTACATGAATACACTCATTAGGAAATAAGAAAAAAATTTAATGTGTCTGACAATTTTTTTTTTTTTTTTTTATCATTACTCAAGAAATATTTCCAGCTTCTTACAGCTATCACTATCTTGAGCACTTGAGCAGCTCATAAAGAAATTGTTAAACGTAAGGACGTATTGTGATTTCCTTATTTACATGTTAGTTCTTACTGATATCCTTGTTTGCCTAGTTAGAGAGAAAACACTAGTTTACTGGGAAATTCATATTAATTTGCATAACAATAACATATATTGTTACGCAACACCAACCCTGCCCTGAACACTTAACATTTTAATTTCCTTATTTACATGTTAAGAGTTTTTCTTGTTGATACCCTTGGGATCTGGTACAGTACCTGTCCTCATATACATATTCCTGTTCTTGTTTTCTATATTAACCACCAATAATGTTGCTAAAAGGAATCATGCTAAATGTTTTACTAGCTGACAAACCGTGCAAGATGAAATATTCAGAAACCTAGAGAGCTTATGTAAAGTGCTAATTCCAGCAAGATCAAGGAAAAAAAACACTAAACTAATTCCAGCAAGATACTTTTATCTGCTCTTCCAGAATGTGGTTAGGTCTGCAGCTCAAATACAAGTTTTTGCATTCAACGTGACTCTTAAGATGTACAGTTAGTCATATGAATTACAATTAAATCAAGTAACCATAAAGGTTCATGGGAATTAATGATTGACAAACAGTATTTTTTTGAATTTGTTAACCAGGTACAGCATTAATCCACAAATGACCAAATGCACTTTTCTGATTATTACATGATGTACTTTAGTTAAATGAATGCAAGAAAACATAAGTAAATTCATATCTGGAATGCTAAATAAACCTTTCAATGCATCATTAGTTCATTCTTAGAAGGTAGGCATGCTGTTCCTTTCACCACCTTTTATTCAGCACGACTTTGATCACTTTCAACAGTTTAACATGTTGCAGGATTTAGATGCATTTTTCCTGATTTAACATAACAGTTATGTAGGGTAGCTATAAAGTTTTTTAGGTTATTTGTATAGCTGTTCTGAACTACTACAAAATGTGGAGTATAATTTGAGTTAGGCTTGAAGGACTTGGGATAACCACGTTGTATTCTATTAGCTGCAGTTATATTAATTTTGCAGTGATTATAATTTTTATGCCAGAATTAAATTTCTAACAATTTCAAAAAGAGTTCCCAACACTCTACTTATAAGTATACATGCCTTGACTGAAACTATGTTTTGCTTCACTACAATTTTAAACATGTTATCTTGAATGCCTTCTTGTAAATTCAAACATATGACTTTGTATCATCGACTTTACACTTTTACAATCTTTAACAAACAAAAATACTCCTTTCTACTCTAGCAACATAACTGACTGCTGCCATGTTAGAAATAATAAAAAGAAAGTCTTGAATTTCCTGTTAACATCAAGAAAAAAAGTGCCACACACCTAAATAAAGAAAAACAAACAGGTGTTCTGCAGCAATGGATAAGTATTCTGAAAAAAGCAGAAAATGCATAAAAAAGGATACACCAAGTACCTACAAGCTGTCAAGGCATTCAGTCTAATGGCAGTCTTCAGGGAATCCAGGGGTTCCGCTTTGATAAATTCCTGAATGACAAGAGAGACGAGAAATATTTGTTTTAAAACTGGTCTTACAGTTCTGCAACATTTGAGAACAACTTAATACAACCTCTGAACGTCCATGTGTCTACGTTTTTATGTAACAGATAAAACATTTTCATTGGTTCTGCCTTCACTTTAAAAGTGTCACCTGTGAAATCAATAAAACTTCAGCAGGGGGGAAAGGACAGCAAATGTCTTACCCACTAGACAGCATAGTTGCTTAAATGAAAGACTTGTGCTTTACAGCTGCAATACCTGAGGTTTAATTCTGACCTCTGTCACTGTCTGTGTAGAGTTCTCCCAGCCTATGGAATAAGTTACTACTACAAGTCAAAAGTACTTTGGCTACCTTTAAAACTAGGCCTGATGACTGGATGGTTAGACACAAATGTACACCAGGGTTATCGTATAGCTCAATTTGAGAGGTGAGCATTTGAAAAAGGTGACAAAAACTTTAGTGCATGCCTACTTAAAGGTGTATATTTCTCGGTATCTTATGGTCCCTAGGATTGCTTGCCAAGTAATGTTCCTTTCTTTCTCTGTCACTACATGAAAAATGCAGGATGGGACGCATTGCTATAGTGGTCAGAAATCTATGTAAAATCTGCAGAGGTTTACCAAAATAAAACTGTTTGCAATTATTACCTTGACATTAACTATTACAGTAAAAACTCACTTTGTTTGAACATCACACCATCAAGGAAGCTTATTTGGTAAAAAAAAGACTTCTACAAGTCTGTATTTCCAGACAGCTCCCCCCTCGACCACATTGCCACAGCTGACATGGAAAATGTTCTCATACCACAACCACAATGTTCCTCAGTTCACTCTTTTAACTATTAAAAGCCTTATAATGAAAAGAAAGGCAAGCAACAAATACCACAAAACTCCTTTACACTTCAGATACAGAGCGTCAGTGGACCTGCTAGCTGAAATGCCACTAAAGATCTGGATTGTGGACTAATAGCTGTGTAATAAACCAGCCTTTACTGAAGCAGCCTCTTCTAGTGACGTTTTTTTTTTCTTTTTTTTAACTAAAATCTGACAGCACTACAGTGTCACAGCCACCTTTAAGCATGCCCACAAGGTCAAAAATGCCATTACAAACTGACAAGCTGCAGTATTTGTAAAACACTCAAAATATGTAGCTGTCACTTAAATTCAGCAAAACAAATCTGGCAGCTTTCAAAAGCACGTATGTGCTGCTGTAACAGTATTTTGTAATCTTTTCAAATGCCTGGGCTTTAAAAATGACAATACAAAATTAAACGTTTATTTTATTCCAAAATACATCTGTCTCCATTAACTTTAAAGCTAGGAGCACACACTAAGAACATAGTACAAGTATTCAGGTATAATTACTTAAATGTCCTGCGGAACAAATACCCCAAAACAGTTAAAGGGGCAGCATAACTTTCCTGAAAAAGTAGTAAAGGGGTCATGAGTAGTTCTGAAACCACTTTTAGTAGGAAAAGTGGGCTAATTTTGAGGGAGGGCCTGACTCTTTTGAAAGATCATACAGGATTTCCTACAAATAAGGTCAAGCAACTCTAAGATCTTTCAGGTAACACTGGCCAACAAAAAACATTGGCATTCACAAGATAAATTTCAGATCTGCTAAACCAGCTGGCCTAAACGAAAGATGTGATGAGTTGTCAGTCAGAAAGCAGAAGTTGCAAGTTCTTCAGAACCTGTTGACCAGACTTAAAACTACTAACCACTCCTCCTCAAATATTCTCACTTCACATGCCAAACCCTCCACCTCAGACTTCAAGGGATTTAGTAGCCCACCACAAGTCCTAACACTCTCAGCCACCAACCTCATCACTTTTCATTTCTCCCATTTATTTAAAAACTAAAAATACAAAGCAAGTTGAAACACTACTTAATTTCATATGGATACTCCCCCCCCCCCGACTTAAACAACAATTATTCTTCGTTCTTAGAGCTATGTAAAGACTTCTTCACAATCCCCCTCACTCACATATACAGTTTCTGTCTATCCAAATACAAAATGCCTAATAACTGGAAAACAGACCCAATTAAACTAACCCATCTCCATGTTATCCACACTACAGAAAATCCTGAAAAAATTAATGCACTCAGCTAACAGTCAATATTCTACAAAACACCTTTGTTGAAAAAAACGCATCCGTTCTCGGGAGGCTGGAGTACTATAAGCACCCTATGGACTCTCCCAGATAAAATACTAGTTAAAATGGACAAGGTAACCTGACATGCAGTCTCCATAGACCTTACTAAGGCCTCTGAGCTAGCAGACCAGACATTAATGCTGGACAAACTGATTGGAATTTTCATAAGGACAGACACAGACATACTTCCACGTTTCAAGACTGTTTAAAGTAAAAATAGGGGCAATTATTTCCAACGCAGACCTTCTCATCATATTTGTCATCCCTCAGGGCTCCATTCTTGCACCCTTACACCTCCATTTTCATCAATAAACTCCCTTATGAACTTTATCAGATAGATATTACCCTATATGAACACAACATGCTTGTCTTCAGATCCAGCTATCTCCACTTTGAAATCCAAACTCATCTCCATCAAATCCCCACTCCCATAATAAGCATTTTATCCAGCACAAACTTCAAGAAAAATCTAACAATCTTCAGTACCCAAAGCTCCACAACACTTCACATTACAGACTTCATTCCACAAATGAAACCACCACCTCTTGAATATCTTGGAGTGGGGTTAGACAAGTCTAACTTTCACCATCACCTAGGGAGAACATGTAGAAAAAATTCAATACTCATCTGGGCCAGAAAAATCACCATCTACTTTTCAGTCCCAGCAAGAACCAGTAATGGAAAGGAAATTCTACTTGCACAATAAGCATATGGGCTACCTTTAACTGCTACACCCTCAAAGAACAGCATACCCTATATAATCCATCTTCAATCAAATATATTGCTTCATTGTAAACACCCCCCCACTTCCCAGAGAACATCACTGCCTTACACTGTCTAAAGCAAAGTGGCTTCCAGTAAAACTGAGAGCAGCCCTTCTGTGTGACTTACTGTACAAGACCCTAGATCTATAGGCATGTTCATCTCTTAAGGAGAAACTCATCACCAAACATTCCTCATAACTACAGATGTCAATCAGACCCTAATCTACCAAAACCATTAACCAAACTACACTGCTCTGACCCTGCTTCCTCAACCTTAGCACCTAAACTATGGGAATCTATTCAAATAGGTCTACAAGAACTTCCCTTCTAGACTGATCAGACCTTACACAGTACTCATTACATAACCCTTGAGAACTTTCATGCACTCAATTTGAACCACGTCTGAAAAAAGGAAGCTGTTATCCACACCAACGTTTTTTCTCTACTCTTCCTCCCTTCCATATTGATTGCATCCATCTCCCCTTACCGTTCACTATCAGTATTTTTTTAACTGTTATATACATATATTCTAATATATTCTAATGTCTTATTGTTGTATATATTTCTTATAGTATTAACGTTGAGATTAGGACTGTAAGCACCAGGGCTCTACCAGAAATTAGTCCAATGAGATTAGTGCACTACCATAGTAAAAATGTGAATAAAATAAAGCGTTATATGAAATTGCTGACAGGCTAGAGTTGGGCCAAAATACTACTGCCCATAAGGTCATGGGATGCTGAAGTGGCAGGTACACACACCCTCACCATGGAATACCGAAGGCTTAAATCAAACAGGTGTCTACTGTAGGTTAGAACCATCTGTAGTATCACTGCCTCTCATAGTACAGCATACTTTTCTACCCAAATGGAGAACCTCTGTTATTTAGTTGAAAGTAAGGCAAGTGGAAAGCTTTCCTGGTGGTCTCAATCACCTTCTCCAATACAGCTGCTCAAAGGTATGGCAGGACAAGGGAATATGTCACAACAGACATGTATGAAAGTGGTGATGGCTGTCACCATGGGTTTTAAAAGGCTGGACTATAGTCACCTTGGCCATAAATGAGTAACAAAGAGAAGACTCCACCTTTTCTTGCCTGAATTGTTTTTGGAAAGGCCCAGAATCAAACGAAGTTTTCATAAACTTCCTTTGCACTTAAAAGGAGTCCACTCCACACCCTCCTTGTCCTGCCAAGCTAAACTGAACATGGCATGGACCCCATTTTTTCTGTGGTGACATTTCAGTCTCAGAGGCAGCCACACCCCCACACACAAAAAATCCCCGATTAGGCAGCCTCCAGAATGGTCATTTCCAAGACAGGAATGCAACTGTAGGTGAGTAAATATGGTAGCGCATTCACCTAGCATGGGATGTAAATGGCTACTAGGGTGATGCCTCAGATGATGGCCCACTGTCAGACCTATAAGGTTTCCCCAGACAGTATGAATACAAAACATTCTGCTCTGCTCTGTTCACATACCACACCATCATCTAACTATTTGACCAAAACAAATGGGGTTTAGGTCACAACTACTACTGCACTTACCTCAAGCAGAGTTAATACCACAGGATCTGTCACAATGGCCTCAAATAACCTGTACCTGAGGGAAGCCGATGCAATGATCTCAACCTACAAAGTATCAATTATCATGATCTAGGACAGGCTCAAACACAGCAAAGGTACCGCTCATGAAAACTGACTGGAAGAATCTACCACTCCACAGCAATCTGTATCTGACATCAGATCAGCATGTGTGAGGGTATAACAACTAAGTCACTGACATTTCACCATCCACAGGAGTATCCTCAAGTGACAGCAGGGTGAAGATGGTGGCTGCCAATAACTCATTTGATTGAGACCAAACAGGAGCACAAATACTGAAGCTAAAAACTTATTTTTTCTCATCTCGATACAAAATCTATGAACTCTCTTCTTAAGCAGGAGCAACCAGAACTCAAAGTGTCCAGCTCAAAATCCTTTAAGTTAAGAAAGTGCAGCTGTGTAAGATTTTACCATTACGGTAGACGTCCTTCTCTTCACTGCTGCAGTACGGATCCCCTGCCAAGGGCGGCCCAACATCCAGCCAGTATACCAAAACCTTTACTTTGTTCTAAGATATGCCACACATCCCACGTATGCCCCCTGCATATAGTATAGGGCATAAAGTGACCTCCGGATGTACCATCCTCAGGACTGAGAGCCCAGTAGGAATGCCACTCCAAGCGAGTACAGAGGTAACCAATACATCCAGAAGAGAACAGGAAGAGGAAGGAGAGAGTGAATACTGTCACGCCACCAAAACCTTTGTAAAAACTCTGGGCTTAAGGGCTGACTTTGTGATGTAGAGGTAAGGAATGTTCACAGTCACAAAGGAGACATGGGTTCAGGTAGCAGGTCCAGCAACTAAAGAAGTCCAACAGGGAGGGTTGATTAAGTGAATGATGCCAGCTCTCCCTTTCAGGGGTGAGCATCTGCCACTGTCAGGACACCCTGTAGGGGTTGAGGGGTGAGGTTCCTACAAATACATGCTCCACAAACATGACAAGATGGCAGACACCCAGTGGTCTCACTCAGAAGAGCACATTGGGAGATGCAGTGTCTCAAAGAAGATCGAAGTCGGACTTATCCTCTAACAATCAACCTACTAGACTGGTTTGGTACCAATCAACCTTACAGACTCTACTCCTTTTGTGGACTGCTTTTACTTCAGCAATCACACTCTGCTTTGGCCCACCTATACTGCCATAAAGTTCCTAAAAACGTATAATACCACTACCTACCAAATATTAAAGCAGCAGCAGGAATCTTAACTGCAGTTTGAACTGTTCATTAATAAATGTTGACCTGTCATCATGCAGGACTGCAACGAGCATTCTGCAGTATTGACTTTATATTTTCCTTCCACAGCAGAAAAACAAACCACTCAAAAACCAAAAGGTTCAAGGGAAATAACACACTTTTGTTAGTGCAAGAACTTAAAAAAAAATCCATTACCACACATATAAAGCAGATGAACTAAGTAAAAGTCTAGCAGCCAAT
The DNA here is from genome assembly GCF_019279795.1 of Protopterus annectens. NCBI lineage: Eukaryota > Metazoa > Chordata > Ceratodontiformes > Protopteridae > Protopterus > Protopterus annectens. Next base: position 1,671,159,531 of record NC_056732.1, read on the forward strand.
CCTTTTAATGAGCAGTATTCCACACTCAAAAAATGCAAACACTGTGCAAGCAAAACTAAAGAAGCCCATCTAAAAAAGCACAAGAAATACTACTTTGATGTGCCCACACACAAACTGCTTTAGTAATACCCATACTTATGCAGACAAAATAAGATGAAGTATTTAGGAATATGGATTAAAGGGACTTCTATTAAGGCAGCTAAGGATATGTCAGAAGAGACTACACAAAAGATAATACAAAAACTGAGAAACTGAAAAATCTTTTTTGTGGATATGGATATCATATGGATAGTAAGAGACAAGCAGTGAAAATGTTTTGAATCTCTTTAGCTTTATATAGAGGTCAGGCATATTTTTATCAATTGGAGGAGAGGTTGTGGACAATAATTAAAGAAAGGTTGATAGTATTTATTTGGGAGGGGGAAGAGGACAAGAATTAAGTAGAAAAAGTTGATCCTCCAAATTGAACAAGGTGGTTTAGCATTACCTGATTTAAAGGGAATATTTTAGACCTACACAGTTCAGGCTCAAATACATAACACAAGAAGAAAGTTATAATTCAAACTGAAAAGGTATGATGATGAAACAGGAAAGTTCAAAAAATAAGGAGCGAGGGGGATTCTCCTTAAGGAGAATGACAACCACCATACAGAGTATTATATTCATAAAGTAGGCAGAATGTATTCTAAAAACTAACCCAATACGAGAATGGAGAAAGGAGATTTTGCTAATATGGATGCTTTTAAATAAGGGGTAAAGAAAATAGGTAAGAGGAGATTGTAAATTACTGTAGAAAACTGGCAAAGGAACCAAGGTATTGGGAGAAAATAATGATAGAGGGAAATTTAATGGAGTGCGATGAGGCCAAGACAATGTTTTGTTTGCAGGCTAGAAACTGCCTTCCCTATCAGGGGTTGATGGGCAAAAAGAAATGGATAGGCGAGGTCATATGTGTACAACCTGCTGTTGTAGAGCTTTTAGTCAAATCTATAAAGCAAGCTGCGGTTAAGGAAATGATAATTAGTTTGGCACATAAAAGACTGCACTCTAACTATAAGAATCAGAGAAAATTTGAAAAGATTGGGGAGAGAAACTGAAAAAGCAATGTACAAGAGAACAATGGGAAGACATATGTAAAGATCTCCCAAGTCCAGTGTTGTAGCAGTTAATGTTGTTGCATCACAGCAAGATGTTCTTCGGTTCGATTCTCACCTGGGGTGCCTTCTGTATGCAGTCTGCATGTTGCATGTGCTCCCTGCATTCATGTGGGTTTCCTCTGGGTACTCTGGTTTCTTCCAACATTTTAAAACATGCATCTGGAACATTTCTCCCAAGGCCTCAGCTAAAAATAGGGGCTCAGGTGTCTAGGCAGTGAGACATTTCCCTGTAGTACATTTAACTGGGAACACATGGCTGAAGTGACAGTCAGCTGCAGAGAAATATGGCTGTTTGCAAATTCCCTGTGGGCAAAGAGAAGAATGCGTTGCCATGCCCAAAACTTCAATAACCAATTGCACAGGGGAAAAACAATGTCCATGTTCCCCAAGGGAACATGAGACAGCATGCAATATGGCAGGCATCAGTGGCAGGCTGGCCAGAGGGCATGTCAGTGGCAGTAAAAATGCAGTGTACAATGGCCGGTGCCTTTATAATCGGTGTGTGTGGACCACTACCCCCCTCACAGTGTCTAGGAAACATTAACTAAAATGCATACTGGAGCATAAATGTGATTACAGTAGCCTGCAGGATTCCATCCATGCTGTAGCACACTTCTACATGTTGTAGTTACATACGTATGTACTGTACACCAAGCACAACACTCATTACTACCTCTGCCTCCATGGATTTGATTATTAAAGCTGTGAGCATGGCAGTGTGCGCTTCTTTTTGCTCACAGAGAATTTGCAGGGAAATGTCTCGCTGCCTAGGTGCCTGAACCCTAAAAACAGACTCTGCCCTTGTTGGACTTTCCCAGTAAACAAATGTTAAACAAAATAAATAAAATGCAATAACGACAAAAAAGTTTGGGATTTTTATTTGGAAGTGTTTGCATAGGAATCTGTATACCCCAGAAAGACAAAACTGTTTTCTCATGGAAACAGCAAATGTTAGAGGTATGATGGGGAAGAAAGAGGCAGCAGGGAATATGTTTTTGG